>NC_137975.1:45248433-45448433 GCF_963924665.1 Micromys minutus | reverse complement strand
ATCATTCATCAGTGAGGGATTTTCTGAGGTGAGATGGAAGACGTTCATCTTGAAAATGTGTCTCCAGACCTGCTTTTACTTTCATCAAATCAAGCCTTTTCCTTCTTTTCTGTCTCTCTGTCTCTCTTTTTATAAAAATACCAGAAATATGTGGAAATCTTTGACATACTGTACAGCACAGTTTATTTGTTTTAGACACTACAGAAAATGTTTCATAATTTTGTTCCTCGAGAAATTCACAAACAAGCAAGAAACAAGAAACATCATAAGAAAAAACCTGGTCTCTTACCCACTTATTCTCTCTTCCCTTCAGAGGGAACTTATAAGTGATAAGTCTATTTTATTTTTCCTACCCAATTTCTTAGCACAGAAGAAAGCTTGCAAAGTCGAATTAAGTGAAGAATGTCTGAAACCACCTGATTAGGGTGCATGACTCTCATGAGGCACCCATCTGACAATATTAAGAAGCCAAACAGCAAAGACAACTAGCAGTCTCAGTACTGAGCTAATTTAGTCATTAATCCTTTTATTAAAAGATCATTTAATGTGTGATCACAGAATATTGAATGTGAGTGGGACAGGGTAGAATGAACCCTTGTATATATGTGTGTGTGTATATATATATATATATATATATATATATATATATATATATATATATATATATATATACAAGGTCACTATAATAGTAAAAATTGTGTGTGCAAGTGTCCCAGCAAACTAATTTCAAATCTAGGTAGCATTCTCCATAACTGAGGATGAGAATGGATACTTTAGCTATACAAATACATAGACACATTGAGTAGGATGGCCTTTGACCTGTTCACACACAATGAGTGATTGTGAAAATGTGTAAGTTACACCTTAGTATAGCTATTAGAAATATGATGTTTTCCACGTGCAAAAAAAAAATAGCATTCTAAGAATGTCTGCACCTTGAAAAACCTAAAATATTGTCAGGAGTTCTACTGAGGTATAATTTACATATGATCAAAATGTATTGATTTGTAATTATACACATTAATGACTTTCAGTGAATTTATAGAGTTGTACAGCCTTTCCCACAATCTATACTTTTTCTATATTTTACACGACTAGAATCCTAAATGGTGAAAAAAATTAAAGAAAGGGATTATGGAAAATGCAATCACCTGTTAATAGAAGGTTAGACTAAATTCAAAATCTTCTTAGGTTTAAAAAACTTATCCAAGTTAAAAAAATATTATGACTTCTAAGTAGAGGCCATTATTCCTTTAATACTGAAGGGTTTTGTTATTGTTGTCTTAGGGTATTACCATGAACACTAGAGTTATAATTTTTCCTGGGTAATCAAAGTTTTATGTTCCTAAAGAATAAGATGGTTTGTGGAAAACAAGTGCTTTTAATATTTTTCTACCATCAATCTTCAGAGAGCATCAAGTTACAATAGTTTTGGATTGTGTAGTGTTAAAATGTTTCATTTTAAGACTGGCTGTTTGAGTTACTGACTTGAACCATTAAGTGGATTTTGATTGGGGATTAGGAAGGCATTTCCAACAACTAATTACTTGGCTCTAAAAATACTTCTGCTGTTTTTAAACTACCTATTTGTGCAAAGTGTCATTTTCATAATTAATAATTAAAAATTAAAGCATCAGCCAACTCTGGAATACATTGAATATATTCCGTTTCTCATTAATTAATCAGCAAGATTTAATTCTTTATGTAAAAATATCAACCTTATCTCTCTTTAGTATATAAATTCCCATTCATCTTTAATTAATGATATACTTTCAATTACTTGTTTTGAAATATATGTCTCTAATTTTTATTAACAATAAACATTTTACCTGTGCACTGATTTGTTAAGCCTGTACACTTGGGGTTTCATAAAATTTGTGGGGGAGAGCAAACAAAATTGGAAGAAGTTTCAAAGGCTCTGCTCAGAAGTGTGAAGCAGGGCCAAGTCCTACACGGTCTTTGACTCTTACACACTTTGACTCTTTGACTTTCTTATTCTATTTAACTGGCATTTACTAAAGACTCAAAAGAGACTAGAACTCTGCCTTGTAGACCTTTTAAAAAGTCTCTTTTTTTTTTTTTTCCAGGACCTCACAGACGATGAAGTGCCATGGAAATTGAGGTACCTGTAGATAAATACATGAGTCAGTCAACTTATAGAGTAGGTTTATCATATGTTCAGCATGCTACTTGGCTAGCTGAAAAGCTACTTAGCTGTTCTGACATCTGCCTGGAAGTTTCACACTGAGTAACTGAGGTACCACCTTTTCTAAATGGTGCTCTTTATAATTCTACACTGCTTTTAGTATGTTAGTGCAATATCTTTATGGGGTTTCTGATATTTCTCTAGCTGATCCCTGAGCCACTGTCTAAAGCATTTAGGTTTGGATGTCCCCAATAAATACATTTATATTCTTAATATTAAACACAAAAATAAAAATGCATTATTTGTTGTTGTTCTCCAGGTTCATTACAACATGTTGCTGAAGGCATATAAATGAACTAAAATTTTTACAGATCCATCATTCACAAAAGTGTGTGGGGTTATGAACAAAATAGATGCATGACTCACTAATCACATAGAAGTGCTAGCATGAAATTCCAGTCTTTGTTCCTCATGACTCATCAGGTTAAAGAATTTGATCTGAATCAGAACTACTGTTCTGCTTTTTTTTTTTAAAGAAGTGGGTGGAGCCTTGTTTTGTTTCCTAGCAACCTGTGTTTTTCTATAAAGGCATTATAATCTACATATGTAGCCTCAGTACTCTCCTGGAATTTGCCAAGATCTACTGAGTTTTTGAAATCTATATAAAGCTTCTAGGCTAGGAAAAATAATTCTTTCCATTTCTAATCTACCCTGTATCTCGTTCCTCTCTATCCACATGTCCCCTGAATCCTGGAAGGGCAAGAGAGTAAAAAGCCATTACACACTTCTAAAAAGCGCTCAAAATAGCATGTACTGAAATTTACAACAAAAATATCCGCTGTTTATCCCTTCTCCATGCCCTTTAATATCTTATTAAAGATCCTCAAGACCAATTATGAGGAGTCAAGAAGTTTTATTACCTACTCATCAATGAGAAGAAAGCTTCCACGTTTCCCTCTCTGCATTCCTGTGATTTTACTACATAACAGAAAAAATAGAGTAAAATAGAATAAACTCAAAGGAAAAAAGGATCAAGTATCCATGGAAGGCCACTGCAGAGTCTGAAACACTCATGATACCAGTGGCTAAGGCCACAGTAATGATACTGAGATTCATGGGGAAAAGAAGATTGAGAACATTAAGTATATCTTGCTTAAAAATATGATGGCCTTATACAGGCAAGCTTTCTTTTTAGAAATAGAATGAGCTATGGAGCAAGCTGTGACTTAAACTGAAATGCCTATGTGCAGAAGATTCAGGTTCCCTTGTCAGCAGAGAATACACAGACATGGCTGCTTTGGGATGGCTGGTGAGCCTGTTCCCCAATCCTCCTGTGACTGGTAATCTTTGGGTCTCCCTTCATTATCCCTGACGTAGACAGTAGCTACTTAGGGATGTGAGCCTTGTTCCTTTCTAGGATTGCTGATATGATGCTAGGACAATCATATCTGCATTTAATCTGTTATATGGGTAACAGGTAGTGTCATCTCTGTAGATAGAAAGCCATTTTGTAAATCTGAGAAAGAAACATATATTTGAGACTTTAAACATTAAAGAGACAAATAAGTGATAAACAATAAATATCAGTACATAAATTATCATGGCTAATTAAAAAAAGAGCAAACAATAAATTTACAAATTTTGGTGACAGGATACAATAGATGCTTCCTTTAATTAAAATTTTCCTTGCAACAGCTAATTTCAGAACTTTGAAATTGGGACGTATAATGAGAGTGTTGTATATTTATAAGGGCTCATAAGAGAAGGGGGTAGCTTGGATATTGCGGAGCTTTGTGTTATGTTCCAGACCCTCTGGCTACTGTACTTTCCAAAATCAAGCCTCACTCCCGAAGCTTTCTCTGGAGACTTGGTAAGCAACTCTTCAACTCATCAAGAGTGAGTCCTTCCCTCCCCACACAGCTGTGAGCAAACTCAGTTCCCCTTGACACTCAGATACAAATCATCTTGATGTTCATCTAGTACCTTTCTGCTTTTACCTTCAGAAATGCAAGCTAGGTAACTCAATGTGAAATTTATACCTCTGTCTCCCGAGTACCCCACACACTACTTTTTAGATTCAGAAACTGTTATTAGAATTGAGGGTTGTCTCTGTCTTCGGGACCATACATGCTACTCATGGTAAAATGCTCTAACTCTCATTATCTGGAGACTGAAGAAAACTAAGTGTTCTTTCCTTCCAGCTTTCTCACCATGATTCTCAAATGGATATCTCTCCAAACCAAATTCTTCCTAAGACCCAAAGCCTTGCTTTCCCACTTTTGGTCATGATGTTCTAGCTATTTTGGTAAGGTTCATCTGAAAGGTAATTTCATCTCAGCTTTCACAAACAAAAATCATCTTTGTTACTTGCAGTTACCATTAGAGTGGAATCCTGCTTTGCGTTGTCCCATTAAAATTTTGTGTGCTCCTATATCAAAGGAGATAAATAAGCATGTATTAGGATAGAACTTGCTTGAATTATTCCAGACAGGAGATGGCCTATGGGGACTTGGTATACCAGTGACCAGGTAAGCAGGTAAGCTTGCTGACCTCGAGACAATGCTACAATGAGAATGTGATACTCAAGAAGACATTTCACATAGAAAGCCACATGGCAAGGACTCAGAGTTGCTTCTTTTCTACTCAATCCCACCATACAGTTGGAATTCTATAATCAACATTATAATAACCTCAATCTCGCTGCTTTTATAGACCCTGACTTTTCTGTCAATATTAACATATCTGTTTACGTAAGTATCATAGCTGCAACAAGCAAAGTGGTTGCATTTGTCTGTTTGTAGTTGTAGCTTTGTTTTTTAATTTGTCTTACTTTTCTCATACAATATATTTTGACCATATTCCCTCCTTCTAACTTTAGTTTTTATCTTATTTACTTATTATTGTTTTCAGTCAGCTTTATTGGGCTCGGCCTCCCTGGTGTTGGGTTGATACTGCCGTTCACCACTGAGTATTCTATCTGTAAAAGTGGTTCTTAAAGGCTTTATGATGCCTCAGTGGATACAGGCAGCTGATACACAAGCCTAATGGCTTGAGTTCCAGTCCCATAACCTGCATAAATGTGTCAGAAAAGAATTAGCACAATAAAGTTGCTTCTGAGCTTCAAATTCATGCTATGCCATAATACAAACATCTCTCCCCCCCCACACACACCCACACATAATAAAAGTACCAGTTCAGATACACATGTAAAAAATGCAGACTGATAAATTTTGCTGTATCAAATGGATGTGCCGTTAACAATTTACTCCTCCTTCTCTTGAAAACAGAAATTTACTTGATAGCAAACTCTAAGGAACCACCCTCATTTATTACCAGACAGACACATCTTGGATCAAACCATATTGATGTGATGGTGAAGGGCTTGGGTACAGAAATAAAACAGACAATGAAAAACGGACTACAGTACCTCTTTTTTTGGTTAAGCATTTAAATGTGAGATCTCACAAAAGGAAAAGGATACTTAAATATGTCAGTTTTGAAATCAGAGTTTATTCTGTAAAGATTTATCTATATTTTAGCTACATAGCAGCCATCAGGCTAAATATTCCATTTTGCTTTTTGCAGAATCGCTGTGAAATAGCTACCATAAAACTATGCCTCTAAAGAAAAGGCGCTAGAGTTGAGGAACTGTAGGAATGTCCTTGACTAGAACAAGTAGCCAGAAAGTAATGAAGCCGGCCTATGAAACTGGAATTCCACAAATCCAGTGTAGGGCAACCGTTTGCTACTAAATGGTAATACAAGTCTACCTAATGCTGCCTAGAAGTAAGACACAAAAGGGTCAAACTGCCTCTAGATAAAGCTTTAGTCTCTTAGTGGCAATTGCTGTGTTTTTAATTACACAGGTGAGAGCAATGTGACGGGGTGCAACTAAAGAAAGAGCTTTATGTCCTCTGTCACCAACATGCATTGCTTTTCCTGTGTTCTATATTCTTACTCTTAAACAAATATCACTTCTTTATCTCCTTTCTGGATACTGTAATATACCCACACGTACATACGTTTTCATTTGTATCCTAGGAAAAGATACAACTACTACATATTCTGTTTTGTTTCTTTGTTTGTATTGCTTCCTAATACAAATATCTCTCCTTGCCACATCTGGCCTTGAACTTGTGATGTAGCTGAGGTGACCTTGAACTTCTAGAGGTTATCTACGTCTCAAGTGTGGGATTAAAGTATGCACCACCACCCCTGATACACAGATTGATTCATTGTGTCCTTCTGAGACAAAATAAAGTTTTAGTTAGAAAGCTTTGTTGTGTTTACACTTATTGCTCCACTGAATACTTCCAGCATTGCAGGGAGGAGCCCTGTAAAGAATAAGACAATGTCAAACATTGATTTAGCATAGGAAAGACTCTTTCCACATAATCTTTGTGTCATACACCTTCTTGGGACAGGGTTATATATAGCTGCTGGGTCACTTTGTAGATAAATCTGACCCACATTGGTAAGACAGCCTAGAAATACTGGACACAAAAAGTGCTGGAAAATCAAGCCTGTGATATGATAGTCTTCTTGAAGAAATGTACAGGACAGAGAAACTGCCTAACTTCCACTCTCCACATGCAGACACTGAAGTTGGCCTCCTGAGAGCAAGATGAATCATGAAATCCATAGTATGTGCCAATGTGAAGGAAGTGCTCTCTTTTTTTCAATTTTATTGGATATTCTCTGTATTTACATTTCAAATGTTATACCCTCCCCCAACACTCCCACTCCCCTCCTTTCTCCCCTTCAATTTGTTTCCATGAAGGTGCTCCCTCTCCCAATCACCCTCTTCACTTCAGAGCATTGGCTGATGATGATGTTGTTCTTCCCATGAGGGTGCAAACCGTTCTGCTCTTTCAGTCCTTTCTCTAGATTTTTTCATTGGGGTCCCTGTGTTTACTCTGATGTTTGGCTAAAAGCATCCTTATCTGTATCTGTATGACTCTGGGAGAGCCTCTGAGGAGACATCAATGTTTGGTTCCTGCCAGTAAACACTTCTTTCATGAGCAATAGTGCTTGGGTTTTGTGGTTGCATATGCAGTGGTTCTCCAGGTGAGGAAGTCTCTGTAAATCTTTTCTTCAATCCCTGCTCATCTATTTGACCTTGTATTTCCTCCACTGCTTTATTCTCCCTTCTAAGAAGGACTGAGGCATACACATTTTGGTCTTCCTTCTTTTTGAGCTTCATAGGTTCTGTGGATAGTTTCTTGGGTATTCTGAACTCTTTGGGGGTGTGGGAGACTAGTATCTGCTCATAAGTAAATACATACAGCGAGTATTCTTTTTTGACTGGATTACCTCACTCAGGATGCTAGCTTCAAGTTCCACCCATTTGCCTAGGAATTTCATGAACTCCTTGTTTTTAATAGCTGAGTAGTACACCATTATGTATATGTACCACAATTTCTGAATCCATTCCTCTGTTAAAGGACATCTGGGTTCTTTTCAGCTTCTGGTTATTATAAATAAGGCTGCTATGAACATTGTTGAACATGTGTCCCTGTTAGATATTGGAGCTACTTTGGGGTATATGCATGGGAGTGGAATAGCTAGGTCCTCAGGTAGCTCTATGTCCAATTTTCTGAGGAACTGCCAGACTGATTTTCAGAGTGGAAGATTATAATCCCACCAACAGTCGAGGAGTGTTCCTCTTACTCCACATCCTTGCCAGCATCTGCTGTCATCTGAGTTTTTGATCTTAGCCACTCTGACTGGTGTGAGGTGGAATCTTCAGGTTGTTCGTATTTTCATTTCCCTGATGACTTGGGATGTTGAGCATTTCTTTAGGTGCTCCTCAGCCATTCGATATTTCTTCGTTGAAAATATCTGTGTAGCTCTTTACTCTACTTTTTAGTAGGATTCTTTGATTCTCTAGGGTATAACCTCTTGAGTTCTTTGTATATATTGGATACTAGCCCAAATTGATATCTTCTTATCTCCTTGCACAAAGCTCAAGTCCAAGTGGATCAAAGACCTCCACATAAAACCATGCACACTGAAACTAATAGAACAGAAAGTGAAGAAGAGCTTAGAACACATTGGCACAAGGGAAAATCCTGAACAGAACACCAATGGCTTATGCTCTAAGATCAAGAATTGAGAAATGGGACCTCATGAAATTGCAAAGCCTCTGTAAGGCCAAGGACACTGTCAAAAGTACAAAATGGCAACCAACAGTTTGGAAAATGTTTTCTTGACAGAGGCGGCACACATCCTTCCACTTTGTTGCAGGCATCTTTGGCCTTTGGTTCTGTTCTGGCCTCTAATTGTCCTAAGAGCACGGTACTTTGTAAAGCAATGTGTTTTGAGTGACATAACTACTGTAGCTCCTCCTTGCATCCCAAACAGCATTTGATCACAGAGTTCTCAGTCACACCTACCCAAGCCAAGCACCTCAGTGCTGGTAGCAAGTTCAATTGCAGTCTTTACTCACTAAATAAGTATTGGTTTATAAAGCAGGCACTAACCAACCTCGTCATCTCTCTCACCTAGTCCTTCCTCCAATACCGATAATGGAGTTCTCCCACTTCACAGTGTGTTCAGCTAACAAATTCAGACTCCACCCACTTGAGTATGGTAGTAAATGACCTGTTTCACTATGCATCCCAAACTGGCTTCAGACACATAGGTGACCATGCAGACTCGGCACACCCCTACACAACCAGTGCATAGATCCAGACATGATCTGCTGTGCTCACATCATAACCCTCATGTTAATGCATTAACTTTCTGTGCTGATGTCAAAAATCCTGACACAAACTCATAAGAAGACAGGTTTGTTCAGGCTTTACAGATATAAGTCCACATGTAAACCCTGTGTCTGTTGATTTGGGACCAAAATGAAGCAATGCACCATGAAAGAATATGGAAGAGAAGGCTACCCACCTCGTGGTGTGTTCAGGAAGCAGAGAGAGAGAGGATGGGACCAGGACCAAATATCAAATTCAAAGTAAGATCAGGACCTACCTACATTCTTCAGCTATATCTCTCCTCCCAAGATTTCCATCACCTCCTCAAATAACACTGAGGGCTAGGAATCACAGTTTCTGTATACAAGATGTTCAAGTATAGCAGGTGAAAATTGTAGACTCATTCCTTGTGCTTGGCATATGTACATGGCGCTGTTTGGGGTTTGTTTTTAGTTTATTACATATATTTATTGTTTGTTTGTATCTCTGTATGTGCATTTCTTACTGTGGCATGAGTGGAGAGAACAGATTGTTAGAGTTGGTTTTCTCCTTCCACCATGTGGAACTCAACGATTGAACTTGGGCTCTTAGGTTCAGTAAAAAGCACCTTCAGCTGCTGAGCCATCTTGCTGGAGGGCTTGGGGGTACTGTTAAGGAACTTGTTCAGAATTTTTAATCTCATCATTACCAAGTGACAAGTCTACCTGTGCACAGTGATCTCATTATCAGGTAGTGTCAGCAAAGGCTACCCTAGACACCAAATGATAGTACCTGCATAAAATCAGCAAGATTGTGTGACCTGAGCCTCATCCTCGGTAATCACCATTCATTATCCATGGCATGCCACCAACCTGTCCATAGAAACTTTGAAGATTCACCCTCCTACTCTCTTGGGTTCTCAAGAGAGCATAAATTTCAGAGTATATCTGAGACTTTGAGTTGGAAATACACAAGTCTAGTTCCTTAATGGGACATTCCCTGTGACTCTGGAACCTATCAAAGCTTGAGACATTTTACCCTAAGGAGTTTTATATTGAGAGAAGCAGGGCAGTGGAATACTGATAGAGCATGCACAGGTGTTTTCATGCAAATGAGATTCTTTCTGAGATGCTCCAGTGCCACCTCAAAAGGAAAAGCCAGACACTTTTGGACACACTCAACTTTGAACTGTCACTCTTTGGAAGTGCCCGATACCAGATATTCACCTTAATGTTGAGAACTCAGAAATTTTGTCATTTCATTTCATTTAGGGTTGTTCATGACAGTATATAGAAGCTGCCACTGAGGTACATATTTTCAGTAATTTCCTAGAGTAAGATGCCATCTATAAGGCTTTATTAACCGGCAACTTTGGAAAGAATCATTTATTACACATATTTATTGTTTATTTTTTGTTTGGAAAGAGTTGTACAAAAAAAAAACGATATAATAACCCATATTTTTTCACCCAAAGGAAAATATCAAATAATTTTAAAATATGTTAATTCTAGTCTCTTAAAAATCTTAACAGTTACAGTTTCTTTTTGTGCTTTATTGAAAATACAGTGTTATCTCAAATCATATAAAAGTCCCTTAGCAGCTTGGAGAGATGACTTAGCTGGGACAGATGCTTGCTACACAAGTCTGGCAGCCTGAGTTTGATTCCTGGACCCCATGTAGACACAATAGAATGGAAATGGCTCCACACAGTTCTTCTCTGACCTTCACATGAGACACATGCATCATACACAAATTCAAAGATAAAGAGTATAAACTTTTCAGAAAATGTAAGTGCTATCTCATAAATTATGCGTCTGTCAGTATTTATTAATTAACCAATAACCCAATTATTGTAAATTGTATTATTTATGTTTGCTTGATAGTAAAGAGCTTAGTATTATAGTTTTTAGAACACATTGTTCCTGTTTATTTGAGATTTTTTAAATTGTTTTTGTCATAGGGTGTATCACAGTATATCCCAGGCTGATTTTAAGCTAGCTGATTAGCTCAGGCTGGCCTCAAATTTTCAGTTTTCCTTGCTTGATTTCTTGTGGCTAGGATTATAAGAATGTACCATATTACCCAGCTTTATTTACTTATTTTCAATAAGTAGATTTTCTAAATTTTAACTACTAGTTTTAAATTATTATTAGTGAGCAGTTATTCCAGCCCACTTGTCCATATTTTAACTTTAACTCGTTAGGTGTTTGCATTTCTCTGATTTAGTTTCTTTGCTACTGAATTGTGGGAGTTCCTTATGCAGTCTTAACATTAATTTCTTCTAGACATATGAGTGTCTTTCTGCTTTGCCAGTTATCTCTCCTGCTGGACAGAGTTCGGAAACAATCCCGCCTGTCTGCTTTGGCTTCTTTCACCTGTTTTTGGTGTCACAGATACACTGTCTGGTCAGCATCAAGTCCGTTTTCCCTGTGGCCCCCTCCAGGATCCTTAAGAGTTGAGGTCTTCTGTCTAAGATTTCACTCTGTCTTGAGGTGACTTTCTGCATGGTGTGAGCTGTGTGTGTAACTTCTTTGTTTCACGCATGGACCCAGTTTTTGCAGCATCAAGATTTTGAAGACTTTCCCTTTCTGATTTGTACTCTTGGCACTCTGTCAAAGATACATTTCTGTATACATGTGAGTCTGTTTCTGGATAGCTGTTCTGCTTCCTAGATCTATGTGCCTACTTATGTTTTGTGTTGTTTTTGGAGTACAGGCGAGATGAAAAGTGTGAATCTGGGGGTCTTTGGAGTTCCCTAGAAATGATTGTTTGATTCAATTACTGTTTTGGTTTTTTCTTAAGAAATTGAATTTTTGTTAAAACCTTTTTTGAGACTGTAGGTCTTGGGTAGTATTACAATTTAACACTGTAAATTTTTCAACTCCATAAACATGTGAATGGGCCCTTTTCACCTGTGTCAGCTTTAATTTTTTACATAACTTTTGCTATGATATTTTCCTTTCTTAAACATGATGTTTTATTTATTTATGGACTATTGCATACATCTATTTTATGCTTTCTGCTGATTGCCTCAAGATGTCTCTATATGTTCTCATTTATACACAAACAGGCATAAACATTCATGTTTAACTTAAATGTATTAATTATAATTAAAGTATTCATTTATCCGTGATATAGAAACTTATTGTAATGCCTGGTCCTGAAAATAGAATTCAAATATTTTAGTATTTATGTAAGTATTATTTGTCCCATAATCTTTTACTCTCTTGCTTACTTTTTTTGGAAACACTAAAGGATATTACATAGTCACTCTTACTTTTATATTAGAACCACATCAGTTTATTTTTTACCTCCTCATTTAATAATTGAAGGTTATCTTCTTGAAAATTAACAGGCAAAATCTTCCATCTCACGTCATTTTCATCCCTGTGAGTCATACTTTAGATTTTCAAGGCTACCTCATTTCCCAAACACTGTTCCACAGCACGTCAAACGGCTGCTGCTGACATTGTCTCGTTACTTCATCACAAAAACAATTTCTGTCCACATTAGTCATTCTCTCAGTAACAAGCCTGAGCCAGATTTCTCTCTATAAAAGGCAATTACAAAATATATGTTTGACAGGTTCAGTCAGGAAATTGCATTTTCTATAAGAAAGCATTTTATTATTTATCCTAAAAGAAGAAAATTAAAAAAAAAAAATCAAGTTAGGTGTTTGCCAAACATCTCTTTATGGGGTTTGAAAGCAGATGGGAGCTGAAATGTATGATGATGCCATATTTAGTAGCCCACCCTTCCTCACAATGTGCTCTGCTTGCTGGGAGGAGGATCACAAGGCTTGTTATTCATTTTCTGTGATCTGCTGTCCCAAACCTTGACAATATGCTTGTTGGTGCCACCTCCTAGGAATTTATTACCAAGTAAGGTTTGCTGTCTGAAGATGTGGTAGGAGTTTCATAAGATAAACGAAAGAAGACAGAAAGATAATTCTGTTAGAGAACTCATGTAGCTGGGGTTTGGGGACAGGGTCAAAGAAAGAGTAACACACAGTTCAGGCCAATGCTTTGATAGTATAATTAGCAATCGCAGAAAGCACAGTTACTACTGAGTTAGCCTGGCTCAGTCACCCAAATGAACACATGCACAAGGATATGCAAGCAAGGCCCCCAACCCTACATGCACCACACACACACACACACACACACACACACACACACACACACACACACTGGATTGAGGAGGCATCGGAAACAAAGACAGACAGAGGCAGAGATAGAGGATTGAAAAGAATCGTTGAACATTTTTCTTCCCTTTATTAAGTGCATAGTGCCTCTGAGAATTGTAAACATCTACAAAATATGAAACCATATGGCCCAGGGTTAAAGAGGAAGGGTCAAGAAAGCTTCAGCCCCGATACCTCAGACATGAAGAAGGCAGAAGTTGGCTCTTTTCCTCTCCCAACTCTACTCCCTCACCATCAACTCGAGTAGGAATTTATTATCCTAACTTTATCAGGCTCCAGTCTTTGACTTTATAAGTCTACAACCCTACAGCCCCTGAGTATGCAGATGAAGTATCTTCCAATACCAATACCCTGGCCAATGGTGCACAGCCACACGAACCTTGCTCCCAAAGACCCTATCCATCTCCCCAGGATCATGAATACTCCCTATTTACCGAAATAAACTGAACCAGTTCTCTGAAGCTGTTTTTGGAGGTTTTGGCTGACATACTCATCACCAAAGGAGATGCTGCTCTGCACCCACCTCTTCCAGGCTAGGCTTCCCTCCCTCCAGTCCAGTTCTGTGCTCAACTGGACTGGCTACCTGAAAAGAGAAGCAGACACTCGGTGGTAACTAAATGTTTTCACCTAAGTAATGGATGCTGTCTGTCTCCGTGATTACAAACACTCCTCTGCTGGAGATTACTCCTGGATGAGATGTGACAGTTCAAAATGAGTCCATCACACAGTGTCATGAATAAGCTGAGTTGTAGACTAGGAACCCTGGCTAATTCAGCTGTGTTCTCTGACTCCTAAATCTTCACCTCAGGCTCCTTGGGCCGAAAATTCCTCTTGAATCATAGTGTCTTTGAGACTCAATTTAAAAAATAGTTTAAACCTGCCTGCATACCCACTCATGAGGCAAAATAAAACAATCAAAATCAGTAAATTCCTTCCTTTTTCTTGGGTCCACTTTATTAAATCTTGTGTGTTCGGTCATTTTATAGCTGACATTTGACTTGGAAAGAAAATGCTGGTCATTAGGAAAGCCTGAGAGATGTTAACACAGCCCAGAGGATGTGGAGCCATAGATGTTTTTCAAATGATTGTCAATCTGGAACCTTGTGCTTCTTGTGGAGATATGCTGTGCTTCTCCAACCTAAGAATCTAAGAACCACTGCATCATGGCATCTTTCTGTGAAGGGGAGATAAGGAAGGGATGGTCTGAGTAGTCACTTTCAATGAGGATTTGTTTTTACATCCAATCTAGTTTGGATGGCTTAATTATTCCTGAGGTCTGAGGAATTTGACAATCTGCTGACATATTTCAAACTCAAATGACAGAGCTGGAGACAAGATTGAGTTTGCAACTTTTCACCATAAAATGATGAACCTGAAGGGGAGGGAGGTTGTCTGGAAAGAGTAAGAAATAGTAGCAGGACTAGAGGCTGCTCATTCCCTGGGAGGGCATTTTAGGTCATAGTTGAAACGTGAGCCCTAACCTTTGAACTAATCAACTTCAACTGCTAATTAAAATATTCCATTCATTAAGCTTCAAGTAGAGCAACCACAGAGTTAAATACAACTTCAGAAATAAACTTTGCCAACAAGATGGTTTGGTAAGTGCTGAACTAGGAGCCAAAATCTACAATGAATACTGCTTCTGAGTTCCCTAAGGCTTTGCCTGAAATACTCTATCTATGTATCTATGTACCTATGTATGTATGTATGTATCTATCTATCTATCTATCTATTAATCTATATATTTTCATCTATCTATCTATCATCTATCTATCTATCTCTCTATCTCTCTATCTCTCTATCTATCTATCTATCTATATATCTATCTACCTATCCATCCATTTATTAACATTTTTTCATCTATCTATATATTTATCTATGTATCTATTTATCCATTCATTTATCATCTATCATTTATGTATCTATTCAATCATCTATCATCTATCTATTCATGCATCCATCATTTATTATCCATCCATCAATTTATATATCTACCCCCTCTCTTATCTATATCAATCTATTATCTATGCATTTATTGTACTCCCCCACTCCTCCCTCCCTCCCTCTCTCTCTCTCTCTCTCTCTCTCTCTCTCTCATTCTCTCTCTCTCTCTCTCTCTCTCTCTCTCTCTCTCTCTCTGTGTGTGTGTGTGTGTGTTTGTGTGTGTGTGTGTATACCTAACTATTTACTTATTAGAAAAGGAGAAAACTAGCCTTCTATAGCAGCTGATTAAACTCTGTTTGATGAGTTCATGTTTTTCTGACTTAAAGTAGTGAAGCAGGCCACTCTATTATAAACTGAGTGTGACTGCTCAAAACACACATCCTCTTTTATTCATGAACATTTGTTGGTTTTGTTTTTTTTACAAACATGTGTAGGTCCTTGATAGAAAATTTGAAGACTGTAACTATGAATAAAGACTGAAGAAAAATAAACTAAAATCTCAGCTCACACAGATAAGCTAAGTCTATATACCTCTGCCCAGTAATTTAATCTTCATAAATATGAGATTTAACTAAAAATATCTCCTGAAAGTGCCTGTGTTCTTCATTATTCATTGAGGTGATGCCTTTTTGAGATTTGACTTGTAGTTTTCTTTAGTTGCATCAAATCTGTTTCTAAGATACAAAATTTATATCAACATCTTCACTTCCTCCTCCACCAATAAAATCACTCACCACCATCTGTTAGCATAACCTCTGGGATCTGAGAACAAAGCCTTTCTTATGATCATGTTTTTGCCATTTAATAAAATATTAACTGTCATAGAAACACACATTAACCCAATCCTCACCCAGGGACGTGCATGGGAATAACAAGTGGATTTTCAGTACTTACTTACTTATCATGGGTATGGTTGGTGGAGGCAGTGCCCTGGTACACATGTGGAATTCTGGGACAATTGGAGGGAGTTGGTTGTCTTTTTTCATCATGTGTGTTCTGAGGATTGAAGTTACATCATAAAGCTGTGCTGCTCACAGAGCCATCTCAGAATATCCCAAATAAGTTCTGACTGTGCACTAAGAACTCAACTGAATTTGTACAAGGCAAGAACAGTCAAGGAAACATCATTTTATTGTTTCAGATAGAAATGATCCCAAAGTTTATTAGGATATTTTACTAAGCTTACTGACCAAAAAGAATAGGAGAGAAAAGTAGAAACAAAAACATACTGGGAGAAAAGTCATGCTCTGTGTTTAGGATATGTGGATCTAGAGATCAACCCTCAGAAGTCAGTTATTTTTCTTTCTAGTCTATTAAAGTAGGTTACTCTGGGTCTGCAGGTCTCTCTTTCTGCTGTCTTTCTTACTCTATCTATGTGACCAGCTCCTGGGTGATTCTGTCTTTCCACTCCCCATCTCAGTAAAAAAAGCTAGTGTTGTAGTTAAAAGCTACCATATCCAGCTTTATTGCATTTTTGCACTGAAACTCAGATCTCCATGCTTGGAGGAAAGATTGTTCACCCACTGACTAATCTTCCTGGTCTCCCCCATTAACTGTTTTCTTTCAGAATGCATATGTAAGTTTTAAAATAAAACTCACATTTTGCTGTGTTGTTGTACTACAAAATGATTATGTTATTTAAAAAATGTTTCTAACTTTCTAACATGATATTCTATAACTTTCTAAAAATACTATAATAATTAATAATTATTAAATCCTAATAATTATGTATATAAAATCCCAGGTACAGTGGAACATGCTAGCCCACTGAGGTGCAACTAGAATGATTTATATTTCAAAGTCAGTCTTATTTTCATAACAAATTTGAGGCCAAAGTAAACTACAGGAGGCACTTTTTAAAAAGTATACATAGTTATATATGTTAGTAATGAATAATGTATATAATCAAGTTTATACCTTATAGGACATGTATAGAGCATTATACAATATGTATAACTGACTCCCTTTCATATAATATACAGGTTTCTCTATTATTATTTACATTAATAAAATAGTCAAATAAATATCATTTGAGAAAAAACTCTTCATAAAGGATATTCTCTTGCATTCTTAAGCTTGAAGTTAATAAATCAATTGGAATACACATATTGAGGATTTGATTCTATAGGTCAATTGCTCTACAACAAAGCTCTGTCAACTAGCCATCATGCTAGTAGAGAATGATGAGGAATAAAATGTATGACAGTGCTATGAGCAAAGTAAAGTTGATATCAGAATAGCATTTTTTCCTTGCTTTTTATTAACTCACCACCTTGACTATGTGAATGTACAAAGCAGAAATTTGGGAACTGTCTTCATGGAGAGCAGTGGAGGTCCCTGTATTTCAACGGAACTGCTGCACTTTCTTGGTAGTCTGGCCCTTAGTATAAGGCCTCGAAGTTCTCATATTATTTCTTCTAGATAGGTTGTTTTGACTGTCCATTTTATTTCATACTAAGTTAAAGATCGATTATATTTAGAACTTGTGCCTTCAGCTTTTATCTGGGAAACTTTCTAGCTTGCCAAGGGATGTTTACACATGTATAGGTTTATGTTTTGCTATATAATGATATCAAATTAGCTTTCCTTAACTATGACTAGCTTTATTTCTCTGCATTTTCTCTTCACTGTTGCTACTAAACCATATATGAATAGTGTGTGACCAGTACATGGCACCAATGAGCCAACAGTAAAATGAAAAGGTGGTTATACAAGTGGAACATAAAACATAAAAACTGAGTCAGGCTTAGAGGTACAGGCTTGTAATCTCAGAACTCAGGAGGCTGAGACAGGAGAAATACACATTTAAGACCAATTCTGACTACATAGTGGAACTGCATCACATACCAACTCCAAAAAGCACATTTGAACTAAAAAGGAACTTTGAAGTTACCCCCTAAGCAATAGTTATTTCATAAAAACTTGGACCCTAAGTCTCAGGAAGACACATTCTAAAGCCCATAGCAATGTGGGAGAACAATGTTGTGTTTGGCTACAGTATAAACAAGATTTTAAACAGTAGCTTAAATGATAGGGACATGTGGGGATAATGTTTTTAAGCATGTTTAAATTGAAGATCCCTTAATATGCTTGCAATTGATCTCAAAATACTTGTTAAAAATTTGATATTTGCTTCCAATTTCCATCTGTGTCTCAGAGATAACCCGGTGCCACAGTTCACTGTACCCAAATCTCACACAGAGAGAGCTGGTCTCCCAGGAGTACTGATACACCTAAGATTATAGCTCTCCACATCGCACTACTGTCCAGAGAGAATTGGTCTCCCAGGAGTGCTAACACACCTAAGATCACAGGTTCACAGGCCCACAGGCTCATAAGATAGACAAGCTCCAGTCAGTGGTAGCAATGCTAGTTAACACCAGAGGTAAGCAGATTGTAAAAAGTTAGCACAAGAACCTAACCCAAAACCAAGGCCACTTGGCATCAACAGAACCTAGTTTTCTCACCACAGCAAGCCTGGGACATCACAAAAGAGCAGGAAAACAAGATTCTAATTTTAAATCACATCTCAAGATAGAATACTTTAAGAAGGACATAAATAACTCCCTTAAAAAAATACAGGAGAACACAAGTAAACAGATAGAAGCCTTCAAACAGGAAACCCATAGATCCCTTAAAGAAATATAGGAAAATACAAACAAATTGATAAAGGAATTGGGCAAAACCACCCAGGATCTTAGAAAACAAATTTAGAAACAATAAAGAAATCACAAAGGGAAACAATATTTGATATAGAAAACCAAGGAAAGAGACCATCACCAACAAGAGATAAAAGAGAGAAATTCTGGTGCAGAAGATACCATAGCAAACATTGACACAGCAGTCAAAGAAAATGTAAAATGCACAAAGCTCCTAACCAAAAACATCCAGAAAATTCATGAAACAATGGGAAGACCAAACATAAGGATAATAGGAACAGAAAGTATTCTATTCTATTCCATGAAGATTCCTAATTCAAAAAGCTATTAAATATACTCAACAAAATTATAGAAGAAAACTTCCGTAAAGAAAGAGATGCCCATAAGCATACAAGAAGCCTACAGAATCCCAAATAGATTGGACAAGAAAAGAAATTCTCTTTTCATGTAATATTAAAAACAGTGAATGCACAAAACAAAGACAGAACATTTAAAGCAGTAAGGGGAAAATTTCAAGGAACATATAAATGTAGACTTATCAGAATTACACCAGATTTCCCAACACTGACTCTAAAAGCAAGAAAATCCTGGGCAGATGTCCTACAGACACTAAGAGAATACAAATTTTCTATTGTATTCTAAAAGAATACAAATGCCAGTCTATATTACCATATCCAGCAAAACTCTCAAGTACTATAGATGAAGAAAAAAAATTATTCCATGACAAACGCAAATTTACACAATATCTTTCCACAAATCCTGCCATACAAAGGATAAGAGATGGAAAACTCCAACACAAGGAGGGAAATTATACCCTAGAAAAATCAAGAAAGTAATCAGTAGCCTTCTTCTACTCAAAAGATGAACAGGCTGAGAAAGAAATAAGAGAAACAATTCCCTTCACAATAGTCACAAATAACATAAAATACCTTGGTTGACTCTAAATAAGCAAGTGAAAGACTCATACGACAAGAAATTCAAGTCTCTGAAGAAAAAAAAACTGAAGTTCTCAGAAGACGGAAAGATCTTCCATGCTCATGAACTGGAAGGATCAAATCAGTAAAAATGGCCATTTTGCCTAAAGCAATCTATAGATTCAATGTAATCCCCAACACAATTCTAACTCAATTCTTCATAGAGTTAGAAAGCAATTTGCAAATTCATTTGGCATAACAAAATCACCAGGAAACCAAAAACTATTCTCAACAAAAAAGAACTTCTGGGGGGAGTCATCATCCCTGACTTCAAGCATTATTACAGAGCAATCATATTAAAAACTACATGGTACTGGTACAGAGCCAAGCAGGTAGATCAATGGAATAAAATTGAAGACCCAGAAATGAACCCATACACCTATGGTTACGTGATCTTTGAAAAAGCAGCTAAAACCAATCAGTGGAAAAAATACAGCATTTTTAACAATTGGTTCTGGTTCTATTAGCAGACAGCATGTAGACGAAGGCAAGTCAATCCATTCTTATCTCCTTGTACAAAGCTTAAGACTAAATGGATCAAAGACCTCTACATAAAACCAGATATACCGAATCTATTAGAAGTAAAAAATAGGGAAGAACCCTGAACACATGGGCATATCGTAAAATATATTAAACAAAATTCCAATAGCTAAAGCTCTAAGATCAAGTATTGACAAATGGTACTTTGTAAAATTGAAAAACTCCTGTAAGGCAAAGGATATTGTCATTAGGACAAAAAGGTAACCAACATATTGGGAAAAGATCTTTACCAAACCTACATTCTATAGAGGGCTAATATCCAACATATACAAAGAACTCAAGAAGATAGATCCAGAAAACCAATTTAAAATGGGGTATAGAGCAAAACAAAGAATTCTCAACTGAGGAATGTTGAATGGCCAAGAAGCACCTAAAGAAATGTTCAACATCCTTATTCATCAGAGTAATGCAAATCAAAACAACCCTAAGATTTCACCTAACACAAGACCAAATGGCTAAGATTAAAATCTCAGGTGACAGCAGATGCTGGTGAGGATGTGGAGAAAGAGGAACAAGCCTCCATTGTTGGTGGGATTGTAAGCTCGTACAACTACGGTGGAAATCAGTCTGGTGGTTCCCAAGAAAACTGGATATAGCAGTACCTGAAGACCCAGTTATGCCACTCCTGGGCATATACCCCAAAAAAGCTTCAACATCTAACAAGGACACATATTCCACCATGTTCATAGTAGCCTTATTTATAATAGCCAGAAGCTGGAAAGAACCCAGATGTCCTTCAATAGAGGAATGGATACAGAAATTGTGGTACATATGCACAATGGAGTACTACTTAGCTATCAAAAACAATGACTTCAGGAAATTCTTAGGCAAGTGCATTGGAACTAACAAATATCATCCTGGATAAAGAAACCTGGTCACAAAAGAACATACATGGTATGCACTCCCTGATAAGTGGACATTAGCCCAAAAGTGTGGAATACCCAAGATAAAATTACAGACCATGTGAAGCTCAAGAAGAAGTATGTTCATCCAAAGTGTGGATGCTTCAGCCCTTCTTAGAAGGGGGAGCAGAATACTGAAGGGAGGAAATATGGAGACAAAGAGCAGAGCACAGACTGAAGGAAAGGCCATCCAGAGACTGCCCCACCTGGAGATCCATCCTATATACAGACACCAAACCCAGACTCTATGGTGTATGCCAAGAAGTGCTTGCTGGCAGGAGCCTGATATAGCTGTCTTCTGAGAGGTTCCACTAGAGTCTGAAAATTACAATGAGGCTCCACCTCCCAACAACTCAATCTCCCATTGAGCTCTCTGAGGACCAAGCCCTCACATACAGACTTTTAAGATGCAAAGAATAGCAGGCTGTGAAAAACCTCTTTTTGTTTTTATCATGAACCACTTTTCATGACTTAGTAGAACTGTAGCAACTGTATTAAGCACAGCAATTTTCTTCATTTAATTTTTCTCAAACAATAGTCAAACTACTTTGGAACTGAATATCTGTTCCTTGTAAGATAACTATTAAATGTGGTGCATTTTTCATAATCACATTTGATCCCACAGGGATCCTCTTATAATGATTATAGTAGCAGACATATAGTGAAGCCTAATAGTACAGCAGGTGTGATCCTGAGCATCAGAGAATGGTTAGCTCATCGACTGCTCCAGCAGACTTCAAAATAGGCACGTCCTGAATTTCTGTTTTTATAGGCTAGTCAAAATTAAGGAGGCAGAGACCTTCTAGCTGCTGCCACTGCCTCTTTGTCACCCAATAAATATGAGTGAATATGAGAAGCTACAATAACCTGTATGTCACAGTCTTTGATAGTACCTCCTGGAAACAATACTAACTTCCTCAAGTAGATATGGTCCACATAAACAGACAGCTCCATGATCTATATTATTTTGCTGTTGTTGATGTTTTTATTTATTTAGGTCCTGAGGATTGAACCCAGAGTTTTATTCATTCCCAGCAACGGTCTTCTCTAGCCCTGAAATTTCATGTTCTAAGCTCTTCCCCAGTAGGAAGGATTTATCCTTGTACTGGAAGCTCAGCAGAACATGTGTAGCAATGGATCTAGATAAAACCTTCATTCCAGTGCTCCTGGCTGAGTTCACTAGTTGGATTATTCCAGCAAGTCATTTCATCTCTTTGCCCTCATTTTTGCTCTAAATGATATATAAGTAGTATCATAATCCATATAGAAGCCATTTCACAGAGCAACCAAGAGTACATATTCTAAAGTACACTTCTGGGTGGGAGAGACTCTACCACTCGCCACCCAAATTTCAACAGATGACCACTGCTCTTATAAGTGAAAGATAACAGGTTCATAGAAAGGAAATAGACAAAAATTGTCTCTCATAAGACTTTACAAGACTTTATAAAACTAGAGAGAGAGAGAGAGAGAGAGAGAGAGAGAGAGAGAGAGAGAGAGAGAGAGAGAGAGAGAGAGAGAGACCCCTTTCATATACAAAGAAGATATAGCTATCACTGTGACTGTAGTCTGGAAGAAAATTTTTAAGCTTCCTTCTATTCTGGGGTTGCAGAGGCATACAGAGATATTCCAGAAATGTGGAAAGTCCCATGCCATGTGGTTATTTTTCACATACTAAAACCATGTAGGCACTTGATGAGGACTAGCTACACCTCAAGGTCATCTTGATTCTAAAAAAAGGAGGGAAACAGGATCCAATTCATTGTAGGAGCTAAAGAAAGTCATAAGCATGTGTTACTTATCATCTCTCTGGAGTGAGAAGCAGGGGAATGTGGTCTAATATCTAGTACTGGCAGCAGCTAAAAGATCTTTAATTTGCCAACTCTGACTCTCTTCTTGACTTTGTATAGCCTGCTCCTAAGAAGAAAATCATGGGATGTGCCTATCTTAAAATCTACTAGAGTAGTTGATGGACTAACATTTGTCTGAGACTCAGAATTATACCATCTATATTATTAGGTTTCACTGTATGTTTGATGCTATAGTCATTATAAGATGATCACAGTAGGATCAAATGTGATTATAAAGAATGCACGGCATTTAATAAGAATTTTATAAGCAACAGCTATTTAGTTACAACACAGTTTGACAATCTGTTTGAGAAAAGTAAATGGAGTGAAACTCTGCTTAAAACAATAAATAAATAAATGAAAAAAAATGAATAAATAAATAAATAAACATAGTCATGAATCAAAATTTGGTTTCAATAATATCTCTTGCAAGGCCTTAAGCAATGTCCTCAATTTCTTATCATCTCCCTTCAGGTATGTGTCATTAACTCTTCACGTCTACAAAGTTCTCCAAAAGCATAAAAATGCTATCAGTCTTTGTAAGAAGACATTCAGAACTCCTGGTGGGAATGTAATAATCTGAACAATCCACGTTCAGCTCCTCTGGGCATTAGGGCCAAGGTGCTCTGAGCTGCTGAAAGCTGATGAGTCTCTTGAAGAAGTAGTAATTTACAATGCCCCTGTGGCCAGGCAGAGTTTGTACAGCTTTCAGCAACCCCTAATTATCCTCTGGAAGTAGTTTGAACACTGAGATAGCAGGACTTATTGAACACTCAAAGAGGTGAGGACACTAATTACCCCCAAAGGACATTTTGGCTTCTAGTTGGTCAGACTGCATTATATGCCAGGCCTCACTCTGGGGTTCATTAGAATGCCCTGCTGATCCAAAAATCTATCCCCAGAATTAAAGGCATGGGTCAATGAGGGATAAAAAGGCATTGAGTTGGCAGTTTTAACTTCTAGCAAAATTGAGTTGATGCCCTTCACTCAGCCTAGTACATAATATCCTGTTAGATGCCCCAAAATGGCACAATAAAAATTCTGACTCCTAGATACTATCACATAGAGAGAAGAGCAAAGCAGTGAAGCAGAGATCCTGAAACCAAGCTTCTTCAAGCCCTTAAGTGTCCATTGTTTGTGGCAGCCTAGCCATGAGTGATGTGGACAATGTTTTTATACCTCTAACCTTCATCAACACAGAGCTAGTTAAAACAGCTTGTCCATAGTACCTCAAAACTCTTCATACATGTATTAAATTACACATATGTGCTAAATTCTGTAATTCTATGTACTATCTACCCGACAGTTATGACATTTTGTTGTCTAGTTATCTACTGGTTTTCTTTACAGGTAGCAAACCTTGTAGCTCTAAGCATCCATTAAGAAAGTGGCTACCAAGCACTTAAGTGAGACTAATCTTGCTTATGATGTGCTGTCAATTAAAACTACAACTGGACTTACAACATTTAGCATGAGAAATAAAAGCAATAAGATAGCTTGATAATTTTGCATAGACTACATGTTGGGCAACTATATTTGAGCCAACACTTTATGTATCCCAGACTGGACCTAAGGCAGTTATGTAGCTGAAGCTCTCCTTAAACTCCTGACCTCTAGATCCTAAATGCTGATGTAACTGTGTTGCCACTAAATGATTATGTTATCTTTTTTTAGATAGCTACTAGAATTTGTACAATTACATTTCTTGTTGACATGTTTATATCAGATAGTTGATGTTAGACCACCAGACCCTGAAAAGGGAAACTGTAACCAACTCAGAAGAATATCTATCTTGGGCCAAAGCTGGATAGATGTCATGCTCCCTTTATAACTGGATAACCAAGGCAAGCCTTTGGTCTTCAGGTACCTGTCTCCAGATTTTATCTGGAAGAATGTAAACTACATTGCCCATATTCACAGTGGTGACATGTAAACATCATTGATCAAGCAAGCCCTTCATGTGCATGAGCTCACTAGTATCCTGTGACTTTTATTCCTATTAAAGACCTCTCTCTCCTTCTCTCTGTCTCGCTCTCTGTCTCTCTGTCTCTCTGTGTGTGTTTCTCTCTGTCTCTCTTTCTCCCTGTCTCTCTGTGTGTATATGTGTATAGTTATCTTCTATTTTACAGCTACCATTAAGTTGCACTTGATCCAGTAAATAACCTCTAAATCATGCATATCTAAACAACCATAACTAAGCTCAGTGGGTCATTAAATTTTTTTTAAAGTTAGGAAAAAGTACAGGGCCTTCATGAGAAAAAAAAAGTGTTTTAGTGGGAGAGAGAAAAGTAAACTAAGTGATAAAAGTGACTAAAATTCAATATGTAAATGTATGAGACTAACTGAATAATTTTCCTAAAATATGCCCTTATTAAGCAGATTTTTGTTTGATTATTATGTATGCATAAATAAATAAAGTAAAATTTGAGAAATCTCTAAATACTTTTTTTGGGAAATTCAAGTGAGTAATCCAATATAGGTATAATTTATAACTAAAATAGTTAATGGAAAAGATTTTCTTCGATAAGTTAAGAGATTTTTGACTCTGGGGATATATACGGGTGGTTAAGAGTACAGGTTTCTTCTCCAAAAGACTTGAGTTCTGTTCCTAGCACTCACACGGTAGCTCAAAACTGTTTGTAACTATAGTCTCAGAGAATCTGACATTCTTTTCTGATTTCCTCAGACAAAGCCATACATGCCAACAAAATAATCACACAAATGACAATTTTTTAGAAAGAAAAAGAAATTAATACATTTGCACATAAAATAGTAGCCTATATTTTCAGGAGATCAATAATTTTTCAAGCTCTCTATCTGTTGTAAGATATTTGCAAAACTGATATCAATCTGCCTTTGTACACAGGTTGATAGCCCAGAGAAGTCAAATAACGTGATAAAGCTTTTTACATTAGCTCATCAAATGTGGATGGGAGCAGGTGATGGCAGGTAGATTGGGGTTTGAGATTTTATGTGTGCTTCCTCTGAGTGCCGTTTTTGCTAGGTCTTGAGAAATGCAGTGGATTTCTGGGATGGAGAAGCAAGTGCTCCAAACAAAGAAAGTGCATAATTGTGTGCTAGAGGTAGAGTGACTTGTTTGAATCTGGTGATTTATAATTGTAAAGAACAGAAGCCCAATACCAGAGTGTTAAAAGGTGCCACCTGAAGACATTGAAGGTGTTTTTCCCATGTGTTTCTCCTGTCTCTTATGGCCCATAGCCATTGTAGATATCCCTCCTCAGTTCTTGCCTGCATTTTCACAGGCACATTCTCCTCTATCCAGGTCTGCATAGTCTTTAGCCAGACACCCACCTTTAGCCTTAGAGCTCACCCTTTTTCAGCATGACTTAGAGAGCACAGCTTGGTGATAATGCAAAGGATCTGTTAGCACTCTGCATTCTCTGGTGGAAAGAGCTGTTAGCACTGTGATCAAGTAAAAATAAAGTTGGCAAAAGAGAGAGAGAAAAAAAAACTTCTTTCAGGTTTTGTGATTTCAGAAATTTTAAAGGGTTGGATTAGCAGGAGAGCATCTGGTCATGGAAAAGTACCAAGTACCATGAGCTGGAACCTGCTGAGCTGGAACATGGTCAGTGACTTCTATGCTAGTACTTCCTAAGTGTTATAAGCAAAGACCCCATTGAACTGAGAACCCATTCTTTTAACTTTATCTTCTTCATACTGTTCCCCGAACTGCACACAAGTATTCTAACTAAATTCAGAAAGCAATCAAATAAGTAATTTTAAAAGCATTATTTTAGTTTTAAACTAATATCACATGCCAATGCATTGAGTGAAACTGCCTTTGACTTCAGTGGGTCTGACATTAAGTAGTGAACTAATATAAGATCAGTTAATGGATATTGACTGGTATATGCTATGGTGCACATTAACTCCTGAATAGCTTCCTATGCTGTACCTTAACTCATGAATAACTTCTTTATGTAACTACATCACATGCTAGTCTATGTTTCCTAATCATACGCTGCTATGAACATATCAACTATGAAAATCTAAAAATGGTTGAACAACTCTGCCTTATCCGTAGCATGAACTGGTTATTTACCAACTACACAATGCAACTTTGAATTGAATTTTGTATATTTCAATGATAAGATTTTCCTTTTGCCTACCTCCTTCAAACAGCAAGAGTAAAGGAAAATGAGTATGATATAAACATTTTTAAAAAAACATATAATATTTTATTTCTACGAGACTAGAAGCTTCTCTTGTTAAGAATCAATTTTAAGCTTGGAATGGTGGCACAAATTTAATTCCAGGCACATCTTTGTGAGCTTGAATCCATTTTGGTCTATATAAAAAGTTCCAGGTCAGTTAGGACTATGAATAGAGACCTTGTCTCAAATAAAGAAATAATGCATACATGCATATATACATAAACAAATGGAATCAAATTTTATTTAGGAAAAGGATCTTTAATTGCTTAGAGGGTTTTGCAGACAGATCTGGGTGACTTCAATACTGGACCAATACAATAAATTATTTTCAAAGAGTAATGCATTACAAATTTAATTTTTAAGAAATATATTTTCCTTTTAAAGGAAGTTTAATGCTTTCTTGATTCTTATAACACATCACACTTCCATTAGAACATTAATTGCTAAAGCTTTATTTCATTATTTGTGTTCCATTTAGCTGCTGTAATAACCAAGAACAGTACCAAAAAGCATCTTCATAATTGAGCTCTTTCATTTTCAAAAGATTTTACATAGCTTCAGCACTACTGTATAAGATTAAAAATACATTCGGCTTGTCACTGATTCATTATAAATTCCATGTATGCTGCTGGGGAAATACCGCAGTGGTCCATCACCTGCTTAGCAGCACCAAGGTCTGAGAGCAATCCTAACAATGCAAAATAATCATAATATAGAAAAATAGTCTGCCTTGGCAAACATTCACATGTTAGTGCATACAGGCAGTCTTTAAACCTTTTAAACATTTTTATATTTGGATATTTTTTATCTTACTTCTCAGTAGTTAGCTACTCTAATGAGATTTCATTTTCAATGCAAATTTGCAGTAAATTTTTCATGAGGCTTCTATGAAATGCTTGCAAACTCTAACGTCATTTTTATAGTGAAAAATTTAAATGCTAGTTAATGAATAGCAGCTTTGTGTTTGTGCCTCTTTTTTTTTTTTTTTAAACTCTAAACGTCCACTGGATACATGGGAATAAAGTATACTGGAGGAGACAAGGTTTAGACCAAGGTGACCTCGGCTGCTGTGCAGGATGAGATAGGACTGAGAACTAATCTATACCTGCTAACATGCAGATGAACAGGGAAGTCAGTTGCTGCGAGCTTTCCTCTTCAGGCGCTTCACATACTTTGGACATATACATCTGTAGGTGTTCAGTATTCAGCAAAGGCGATTTTATAAGACAAAGAACCAAATGTAACATGTTCCAGACCTACTAAGCTCTTGGTGTCATAAATAACTTGAATGGTACCTAGGGCAACAACTCTTGAGAATTGAGGGAATGTAACTTCGAACTATCTTCCTCCAGTTTTGTCTCTTGTAGTCATATGACGCTATAGGTGTGCTCTTCCACACCACAGTGAATGGTTTTCACATGGAATGACCATTCATTAAAAAATAAATCAACCTAAATGGGTGTTGTTAGAGAAAAGTAGAAATCTTCTCACAACGCCGTTTTAACTTCTGAACTTGAGAGTGAAGTGCTTTAGACGTTTTGGGCTCTGGCATATTGCTTAGTTTTCCTCACCATGCTGTTTTGATTAGAACTGTATTTCAACATTTTGTTTTTGTCAGTCTTGTTTTGACTAGAATGATTTTTTTTTTTTTTTTTTTTTTTTTTTGCCAAACCTCCTGGTACTTTTGAGTATAATCACACTGAAAAGTGTTAAAACAAATTTATATGAAAGGATTCTGTGATCAAACAACTATGAAAAGTGAATGTTTAAAGGAAATTAGACTTTTTCTTCTTTTAACTAGAGATAAAGCCTGAGGCCTTAGCATGCTAATACAAGAGGAATTACTAAACACAACCCTAGTCCTAAACAGATTTCCTTACAGAAGTTATCATGGATTTTGAATAATGCGTGCCATTGCTTTAATTGTTTTGATGTTTGCCTTAAATGTACAGAGTTAGGGCAGGCAAAGTATTGGGAAGTGCACTGGAGTCTTACATTTACTTTCGTAAAGTTTGATTTATGAACTAGCGTTCCATAAGACACAGATGGGGAAGATAGTGATCCAGAAGATGAGAAGTCAGTCTGAAATGCCACCAACCTTGTCTAACTGTGTTGACAGAAATGAATAAAAGCCACTTCCATGGCAGATGGACATGTTGACCTGCATTGGTTATCTCTTTCTGTTTTTTATTATGCAAATTCTTCCTCTCAAATGAGAATTTCAAAAATAAAGCAAATGCCTAGTACCCTTGCTATATAAATATCTCATGAGGTACCTCAAAATGTTCAGTCAGATTGTCAAAATATATATTATATCTAGACTAATATCAAGGGACTCTTGCTTCTAGGAGCCTACCCTAAAGAGTTTGATGACAAGTGTTTCAAAATTATCACTAAAGAAAAGATTTTATCAATTAGTATTTTTCATTTGTATAGTTTTTGTGAAAAAGCCTCATTTAATATCTTGTGCTTTCCTATTTAAAAATCTATTTCCACAGTCTCCCTACGTAAAATTTAACATGGAGGCAATTATTGCCTATTAATATCCCCTTGACCTCTTTTCTTTGCTTTTATTGATCTAGCCAGGATTTTCAAGTACTATGCTGGATAGGTATGGAGAGGGTGAAAATGCTTTGTTTAGTTATTATTTTACTGGCAATATTTTGAGTTTCTTTTTCATTTAGGTTGCTGTTGGCCATAAGATTACTGTAAAAAAAAAATTTCATTATGTTGAGATATTCCTCTTGTATCCCTCATCTCTCCAGAAATTTTTTATCTTGTAGTACCCCCTTGTGTCAAAGCACAAACATGGGCTAAGGGCTCTGCCACAGAAGTCTTTTTTCTGAAAGATGCAGTGTGGGAAGTTAGTTAGTCATGGCACCTCTAAGTAGCTGTGGTAGAGGGGGCTTTGCAACATGGTAAGGGGAAACAGTCTCTCTAGAGAGTCTGGTTTATATTAAACCCAGAGGATGATTTTGAAACATCTGGGAAGACCTTAGAGATGACAATCCCACGCTTGGAAAGAGCAGATGTCCAAAGACAAACATCAATTTCAGAGAAAAAAAAAAGAGACTTTGGAATAAATCCAAGGTATAACCATGGAAATGATTAAAGTCCCTAAACACATGTCATTGACAAAGGATGCAGACCTGCTATTTATCATACTCATCACAGAGAAAGAAGACATGATAGAGTAAAGGTTTTCACATAGAATGAATTCTGCACCCAGCAAAGTCCCCACATGGCATACAGAGGTTTTCTCTCTAGATAAAATTCACTTAGCCCCACTTTCAGCTGAAGCACAGTAATCTGTCTGGCTCCAGGTCAATACAGAATTCAGATCTAATAGTTCTGGTTTAGTAAATGTAAATGAACTGAGAATTTACTGTCTGGAATCTGGTTGGCAATATTTAGAGATTGTGGCACCTATAATGTACTAGGCCCTGGATTTGTTAATATAAAATCTTGTGGGGGACAATGGCATGAACAAAATCAGCCCAACATAGCAGAGTGGAAATGTAATTTATTCTTTTTAATGAGTAAATCACATGTATTTCACATGTAAACTGTACTGTCTGGAAAGCTGTTAGGCACAAAGAAGTATGATTTGCAGCTATAATAATGATAATGTTGCAAATCTTTAGTGTATTTCTTATTGCAGTCATAATGTTAAAAGATTACATGTATTACTTATTTTAAATTCACAGCTCTGAAACAGACACAGCTACTATATCAGTTTTGCAAAAGAAGAATTTAAGGCTAAATTATGTCACCAGTAAAGTCGGAAATTACAAGTTTAATATGAGGATTGTTTCCCCTAGGGTTTTTGCTTGTCTTTCAGTTGGTATTACATTTTACTACAAAGAATAAATTCCATGTTGCTAAGTAGGGTAAGTAGGAATGATTCATTTTTGTACAGCGGGAAGATATCATGTCGCTAATGTTAAAAAGTCTGTTCTTTTTGTCACCATATTCCACAGAGAACAAGGAAAGCCCATGTAGGCACTGTGTGAAAAACAAGTCTAAGTTACAGCTAAGGAACCCCAAGTTTGCCAACTCCTAACACTATAAAGAGTTTTAGATATAAACCTGCTTAGCCTTTTTCCCAAAAGGAGACATTATCTTTATTATTCTAAACATAAAACAAACACACCCTGTGATCTATGTTCATACTCCAAGTCCATTTGCTCTGCAAACACCTTTGAAATCACAGTCTAGAAAAAGAGCTGTTATCAGAGGGAATTGTTCGCAAATAGACAGAGAAAAATAAGAAGAGACAGATTGGAGAAAAGGAATGTCCAACAGATTGAAGACAGATCATTCGACTGTCACCTGACTGACTCATTATTAATGCTTCTGCTCATGATGACACATTCATAACTTGCTCTCCCTTCCTGTGAAAATGTGAGTTGGTTCCTTGTTAGTGGAATTCATCCAAGGGAACCGTTCAGAAAATAAAAGAGTGTATTAGAGTATTTTCCACACGTCTGCTTCCATCTCTACAGGAATCAAGAAGAGACATTGAAATCCTCAACTCATCATCACTTCTACTCATTAGCATCTGACAATCTAGCATTTGCTATTGAGGTGTTTTCTGAGCGGTACAAGTCTCTTTACTGCAACCCACCGCCAGCTTCTTTTAATGGGTGGTGAGGATCTTACTTTTCCCATGAGAAGCAACAGGAAGAATGGACACAAAGAAGGATCTTTGGGAGACTCCCACAGCTGCATAGAAATGAGTCAGTAAATAAAGAGGGCACTGCCCACCTCTAAAACTATTGTACTTTTTGAAAATCCCTGATGGATTTTGCTCCTAATAGTACAAGAGTCCCCTAAATGTTTTACAGAAAGAGGAATAAAAAATTTTTTCAAGCTGTAGGCCAAGATCTTTTTTAGTATTTTCCTTCATCTCGGACCTCTAGTTCTGAAATTGTACAGGATCCAACCTGAGGGAAATTGAAAATATAGGACATGAGTGGAGATCCCAGAATCAATTACATATTATGGTACTAAAGCAAGAACATGAGAGCTTCTTTCACTCAAGTGGAAAACCTTTGAGTGTGCTTGAAGCTGCAGATCAGGAGATCAGGAACTGAACTTTGTTAAGAAAAAAAAAGGAAGAACAAGGAAAGAAAGAAAGAAAGAAAGAAAGAAAGAGAGAGAGAGAAAGAAAAGAAAAGAAAAGAAACCCTCATCCATAAAGCTTTGCAGAATGGAGAATGAGCGTTGCTTTGACAGCTACTGTAGCACTAAACATCAAATTATAGTTGATTGAAGACAACTGTTTGAATAAGTACCTGAAAGCCATGCTTTTCCACTCTAACTTACAAGCTTTGTGTTCTTTTTCCACTCTGTGGCACAGTCAACAGCTACTTCACAGTTTAGCCTGTTCTGTGGGTTAATGTACAGGTTGGGGTGATGACAGGAAATACCAAATGCTCTTTTGATCTATTAAAATAAAATGTGATTTAACTTCTGCTGTTTGAAGTGAGTTTGAACTTTCATGTAGGTAATTTCATATATACAAACTATGTGCGTGTGTATGTGTGTGTGTGTGTGTGTGTGTGTGTGTGTGTGTGTGTGTGTGTGTGTGTGCATCTGTTTCAAAAAGTGATTTTTTTATCAAACTGAAAAGCAACTAATAATCATGATGGTGTTAGCATCTACTGATACATTTGTAACAAAGATTTATCGTATTATTATTCTAATTGTATTTTTAGCTGTATGGGGAGATGTGCTTGTGGTTGCACATTTCTCCATACTCCTGGGATCCTCTGGTACTGGATTTACAAGTGGTTCTGAGTTACCCTGTTTGGCTGCTGAAAGCATGACACAGGTCCTTTGCAAGTGTGACATATGTTCTAAATCTCTGGGCATCTCTCTATTTCTTATGCCCATGAAAAAACATTCTGGTTGTAGATGTAAACATATATGATTAGATTTAAGTTACTGTAGTTATTTAAAACAAAAGGCTACACTACTTACCTATCTTTACTATGAGTGTTGATCAAATATATTAAGGCTCAAAATGTCTCTTTGCACTTCTACATGATTTGCTTTGTCTGGTGTTGGCCAGTTGATTATGCTATGTGGGAAAACTAGAAGGAACTCTGGGCTACACAGCATTTTAATAAAATTCACACAACCCAAAATACCAAACTAGTACACACTAGTGTGCCTCTTAGAATTATTCCTTAGAATCTGTATTTTAAGGATTTAGTGAACATAATTTCTTATTTAAGCAACTTATACATAATGATTATTATATGCTTCCAAAACACCATGAAAATAATATCTAAATGGTCAATCATAAACATTGATACAAACTATGCTATTTAAATGACAATCAATAAATTTATTTGGTTAATAAATTCTGAAATTCTAGTTTGGCTGATGTATTCAGAATGGATTGACACCTGAATTAAGTGTATTCACTGGTGCTCCCTCGATGGCTACCACTCACTAGCTGTATGGTCTTGGTTAGTTTTCTAACCCTTAAGGTTTTCTAACCCTTATTGATAGTAGTTATCACTATTTGTCTTGCAATGCATTGGGTATTATTTAGAAAGGATTTTGTACAAGTAATTTCATTCACTTCTTTTCAGTCCTGTGAAGTGGATACTACTCTTGTCACTGTCACTGAGCTTATCATTACTATAATGACAATCGCTGGGATAATCAACTTAGGAAGGAGAAAGCTTACTTTTGAGTCATATTTTTGGTGATTCCTGTCCTTTGCCAGTTGTTGTACGGTTTTGCTAACTGTGGTAAACCAGCGCATCATAATGGGAGTACCTGGGACACAAAACTGATCACCTCACAGCAGCCAGGAGGCAGAAGAAATCAGCATTGCTCAAGAGAAAGCATGCTTTTGAAGGCACACCCCAAGGAATTAAGGCCTTCAACTTCCAGCCATGTCTTAAAGGTTCCTTATCTTCTAAGAGTGCCACAGGCTGGGAATAAGTCCATAACAGAGGCTACTGTGGAACACTTATCCAAACAGTGGTGTTTCCCACACAAATTATTAAGACCGAGGAAACCCAGGGTATTTTGGATTTCTGTCTGCTGTTCAGAACTATGGAATATAACAAAGATTTGCGTTTATGGAGTTTTCCAGCACCCACACTCCTCATGGCTGTAACTTCTCTGACAACAGCAAGCGGTTATGTCATCAAGATGTCATTCTGCCTGAGGACTATGTCAAAGTTTGAAGCATAGTAAGTATTTAAAATGCATGTGTAGTTATAATGTGCAGCAATTTCCTGGGAATAATAAAGGGTTTTCTGCAATGAGCTTACGAAGCACAACATAGTTGTTGAATCACATGTCTCCTACACTATCCAAATGTTTTCAAATTTCCCCAAGAATGTTACATGTTTTTGTTACTGGTAATATCACTCTCAGACCTTGGGTAAGGAAGCAATACTCATTAGTGTTTCATCCAGCTTAAGATGAAAAACAGTAATAGTAGACCTGAATTTCCCTTTTTGACTATATCTTTGCTCTGGAAAGAATATAGTTGCTGCTCTAGAGACAATGGTTGCTAAGAATAGAATGCCCCACCCGGGACAGTTCTTCCCTCTTTAATTAGCATAATTATTCCTCCATAGACACGCCAACATATTCTAGCCCACTGGTTCTTAACCTTCCTTATACTGTGATCCTTAAAAACTGTTTCTCATATGGTGGTTACTCCTAACTATAAAATTATTTTGTTGCTTTATAACTATGACTTTGCTACCATTATGAATCATAATGTAAATATCAGTGTTTGCTGATGGTCTTAGGCAACCCCTGTGAAATCCTTTTGGACCCCGCAATGTGTACAACAGGTTGAGAATAATTGCTTTAGACCATCTTTCTCCAAAGCTTTTCTCCCAGGTGATTCCAGATTTTGTCAAGTTTACAGTTAAAATGAACTAGCATGCTGTGCTATTAAAATATGAACATAGAAAGAACAAAAGCAGTCAACAGCTTGCAGCTACCTGCCGTCATTCTTCTAGGCTAATTCTAGAATGAGTGGGAGTCATGGTACTCAAATGGTATCAATAAGATCTCTAGCTGCAGATAGAAGACCCAGAAAATACTAGTGTTGTGCTTCATATCTATACATCCAGTATGCATATCTTCTCTGGGCATGTGCCTCAATCATTTACTGAGAGGAGAAAATAAAGATTTACAGTTAACGTATTTACTATCACTTGATAGCAGCTCAAAGTAGTTCTGCTCTCTTGGCCTACGAACTGGCTCAGTGGCTAAAGATAGTTGCCACAAAAGCCTAAATTCAGTTTCTAGGACTCACATTAAGTTTGATGGAGACAATTAGCTCCACAGAGCTATTTTCTGACCCACAACACATCCTATGGCACACAAGCATGACACACACACAGAGACAGACAGAGACACAGACACAGATGCAAACAGGCACACAGATAGACATACATACACACACATATATGCACACATACACACACACCATGAGCATACACACTTACAGACATACATACACGTTAATACCTTTTAAAAAAGCTTATTTGGGGGCTGGAGAGATGCCTCAGTGGATAGGAGCATTAACTGCTCTTCTAGAGATCCTGAGTTCAATTCTCAAAACCTACATGGTAGCTCTGTAATGGGATCCGATGCCCTCTTCTAGTGTGTCTGAAGACAGCTACAATGCACTCACATATATAAATTTTTTTAAGCTTATTTCTTTTTTTAAATGAAACTCTATCTTTTCTTTTAAATAAACTTAGAAATGTGAATCAATTAAATTAGAAATAATATTTTATCAGTTGTTATGAGAATATATAAAAAGATACATTGTAAGAACAAATTCTTAAAACAGAAAAGGCTGTTAGAATCAACCCATCTACTTGTCTAGGTTTGAAATGCCTAATTCTTTGGCTTTTGTTATTGTTGTTGTTCTTGCTGTTGTTGTTAATGTTGTTGATGATGATGATGATGATGATTTTGATGATGTTGACTACCATGTGCTGGTAGATAAGTCACAGAACTGTATATCTAATATTTAAAAACAATAATGAATAAAAAATTTCTCAAAAAATGAAAAAAGTCTACCTTCATTAATTTGCATTTTGACAAACAGAGAAAGTCTGACATTATTTGATTTGAACCTCAGTACACATTAGCTCTTCACAAAATAAAAGTCCACTGCGGGAGCAATGTGTGAAGAACCCATCAGATAAAGTCTAAATTGCTTGTCCTGAACTTCAAAATGCCCTCAGTTTGGTTGCAATGGATCTTTTCAAAATTTTCTCTCTGGACCCCCCTGTTCTGGTCAGATTTGTCTGCGGGCCTCTGGCTAATTGCCTTCCTCCTTATCACTACACCTGCTCCCATTCTTCCTGAACCAAGGCGACAAACTCCATCAAAATAGCTCCAGACTATAAGGACATGCAGCCCTATAACAGCCAGGTCTTAAACTTTTTCTAATGAAGCTTATGTTGGTCAGCTCTCCAATACTAATATTAAGTCGCAAGGGCTTGCATTGGCTCACAGGAGGCTTGGTCTGTGACAATCAGGACTTGTTGCTTTGTGAGTCCAGTGCCACAGTGGTATAACATGGAAGCAAACCATGACAGAGGATGCCCACTTACTATCAACCAGAAATGAAGAGAGAAAGACGAGTGTACTATAGTCTTTTTCAACAGCATACCTGCAAGGCATTCCATTGAGCCCATTTTCTTAAAGGACCCGATCCTGTTCTAACAACAACAAACTGAAGACCAGACCTTTGTTACATGGACTGCTAGGAAACAATTCTGTTCAAACTCTAGAAAACAGGAAACTCTGGACATGGACATAAGATTTAATTTTATAATCAATTAAGACAATTAGGTTAATAAAATTAAATATTGGTAACTAATTAAAATGTTTACATAATAAATGAACCACACATAAGTACAGAAGCGTCACTGAATACCAGCTTCCATGAAGCTCCCTAGTCCCTGCAAACAGAGAAGCAGAAGTCTCCGTTCAACACTGTGAACCTGTTAGTGGGTTCTGTTTCCCAGGATTCCTTGCCCTGGCCTCCTCTGCCTGTTCTTTCCCTGTTTCTCTCTCTAGCTCTTATTTTTGGCACATATTTATGGGTTGGTTTAAACTGCTGCTTACTGTATTTTTCTGGTAAGTCCTAAGAGAATGGTGATGAAATGCTGGAAAGATTTTGCTCATGGACTTTTTCCTTAACTTAGAAAACACAGAATTTGAGAAATGAATAAATTATTCACACCAAAGCTTTTCAAGCCTTCATTAACTTAATGATCATCATTCATTCAGTAAATTCTGCTTGTTCAATTTGTTTGTTTGGTTGGTTGGTTTTTTACTTTTCTACACTTTGGGTTGGGTTACTACTCTCTGGGAAGCAATATGAATACTTTTCCACCTTTCTTCCAATTCCAGGAAGAGACAATTGACAAATATATATACAAACACATGGGTCTTGGGTTTAGAATTGATCTATAACAAGCGATGCACCACCTGTCCCCAGCACTGAGGTCTCAGGCCCTGGCAGGTAGAATTGTTTCAGAAGGGTTCATCTTCTTACTTTACAATAACCATAAGAAACCATATTCAATTATACTTTCAAAAGGTTCTAAACTACATTCAAATTAAGCTGAAGTAAATTGTTTACACATAAAGATTTTTCTTTCATTTTCCCTAGCTGGCTTTATCTAGGACTAGGAAATCAATGTCTATGTGTTGAAACAGAATATGTTCATATTCTGTTCTAGATGGCCTTTCTTGACCATGCAAATGCATCCTGTGTAGAAGACTTGTTGGACTAGCCCCATTATTAGGCCCAGAAGCTTTTCTTCATAGTTCTAATTAATGTTCTAATTGTAAACCAACAAGCATTGGATTTTATAGCAACCTTGGGCTCCTGCAGTTCATGAGCAATGGCTGTGCACTTGTAAAGAGAATGAGCTTCATGAAGAACAGTGTTTGCTAACTGGCCCAGCACCATTGATTCAGGATGAGTTAATTTCTGGAGCATGAGGGTTGTAATAGTTACTGTTGAGTCCTAGAGGCATTAAAAGACTTCTGCAAAAAACATACAAAAACAAGCTACTACTAATTTTTCTTTTATCCCCTCCTTTCTGGTTTTCTGAAATGAGAATGTGTGAAGTATGACTTCAAAAGGATACTGTCTGGGAAAAGGTGTTTTTATTGCTTTCTATAGCCCATTTACATGCAACTTCTCTGTGGAACTACAGTAAATATACTTAGGTAGTTATTTTATTTGTTTATTCATTCAATATATATTTGCTTCTCTTTTGGGTCACTTGAAGACTAAATGCACAAAGTTCTGATGCAACTGAGCTTATTAAACATACAAGCTTCGTTGCTTTTCATTCACTGAAACATGATTTATTTTAGGTTCAGAGTGATGACATCAGCATAAGTCATGTCTTTATCTGCAAACGTTAAATGGAAAAAAATGGAAAGAGCTTGGCTCCACACAGGGCAAAAACTAAAGAAAAGCTTTGTCTTCCTTAATTTAACAGAGAACGAGTTATTAAGCCCCAGGACAGTTATTAGGAAAGAGTGTCAACTGTGTGCATGTGCACTTGTGTCCAGGTGCAAGTGGAGACCAGAGGTTGACATTAGGTGGCTTCCTGGATCATTTTCCATCTTCCTTTTTGAGACAAAATCTTTCCCTGTGCCAGAACCACCTCAATTTGACTAGTGTAACTGGTCAATAAACCCCAGAAACATCTAATCTTGGCATCTCTAGTCCTGAAATTACAGGTGCAAAATACCTGGGGTTTGCTATTTTTAAAGTGTTTAGTTTTCTGTTGTTGTGTTTTATTTTTTATATGATTTCTGAAAATTGACCTAAGTTTCTCTTGCTGGTGGAGCCAAATGCTTTACATTACATCTCTCTACCCTGAAGGAAGTCAGTTTAAGAGGTCAAATGTAGGAGATAATCATTGATAATTTAAGATAAGTTAAGTATATAGAAAAGTTTATTCGTTCATTCAAAAATTAGTGTCAAGCATTGAGTATCTTGAGTGTCGGAAAACATTAGCAAATCTAGTATTAGTTCCAGTTTAAGAAAGACTTCTGGGGAGAATAAAAGGCCCTGACAGCTTTTAAAATAACCAGAGAAAATATAGCAGTTTGGAATTTACTCCAGGAAGAGAAGGCTCAATAATAACAGTTGTTGGCTTGTGCATATGAGAGATTTCAGGAATATCGCAACAATGCAGAGAATGTGGAGGCCACTGTCCAGTAAAGAAAATAAAACTGATGGAGTTGAGAGAGAGCCAGAGGGTTTTGTTGTTGTTGCTGTCACTGCTGTTGCTGTTGCTGTTTGTTTTGTTTTGTTTTGACAAGCCAAATTTTTCTAGAAGACACTAACACACAAGGGGTTCTAAGAAAAGTTCTGTCTTCTCCAGCCATGACATCTCTGAGAGGAGAAAAGATCAATCACTGCCAGATATGATATGATTTCCAAATTCATCCACATTGAACGTGGATGACATCTGATTATAAGGTTGAAAGAGAACTTCAAAGATTCTTTCTACCCGATTATTCTTTCTGCCTTATTCCTCTCAGGCAGACTGTGTGAGTGACTGCTGAAAATAGCAGCTTGCCCCTTACTTCAGAGAAATGGTTTATTCACTGTCCATGGACAATACATTGTGTGTCTTCTTTTGTTCAACTGCAGTGTTTATTGATATATGTGCGGGATGACTAGCAAGGAACACAGTGTGGCCTTCATACTAATAAAAGTGTTGCCTTAAAAATCAACACAGATGGCTCTTCCAGCCCCAGTTGAATCCAGCTACTTCTGATACCTCAATAGAAATGATAGAGAAGCTTGGCTTTACTTTCAATCATACTTGAAAACAAATTTATGCTGAAAAAAATATCCTTCAATGAATTAAAATAATTCCTTTTATTAGAAAGGGACTTGTATAATTAAGGGTCAGATTTTTTATGCGAGAAAGGCATGGGTTTGAAGAGATGAATGGTCTGTAATTAAAAGTGAAGACAAGCCTGTTGGTGAGTTATAGCTACAGCTGTGTCTTCTTCTGCAATCACCAGTGGTCATATAATTCATTATCTAAACTGGAATGCTTCGGAAAGAAGAAAGGTCAAAGAGCTATTAATAATTATAGCAGGACAGTAGCAATAAACTAAACTATCTTAAACTTGGACACGCAATCATCCTATCACTACCCAAATTGCAAACTCGCGCATGCACGAGAACACACACACACACACACACACACACACACACACACACACACACACACACACACATTGATGAGAATACTTCCTTAAAGTTATACTTCGCCAGCATATGGTTTATAGACATCTAGAGTGACACCTTTGAAAAGGTATTTCTGTGAAGCCAGGAAAAATACTGGGGTCTAGTTAAATGATTAACTTTACATAGAACCAGTGGGCTAGACTGGTCATGACAGTGCTCATGAGTTCAAAGGGATGAGCACTAAAAGAGACACAGTGATTGGGCTGCCAGGCCCTGTGAATTAGAGTTTTCTGGATGACTTAGCTAACACAAGCAGCAGGCACTGCTTTCTGCTCTGTGCATCATGAAATTCTCTACTTTATGCCTCACAGCTCTGCAGTGGGAAATTGGTTCTCACAAAATCAGCTAATGAGCTTCTACTGAATAGCAAAACCCAAATTTCCTGGGTAATTCTGATCTGGAATCTTTCAGAACAGCTCTTCACTCAAAACACCACTCTCCTCAGAGGTTGACTGCTTTCCAACACTAGAGATGTTGCTTTCTTCTTATAATACCAGCCTGTTCTCCAATGACTATTCCAGTCTAAGCATCTGAGCATTGTGTACCAAGTCCAGTTTCCATATTGCCAGGAAGGAATCTTGATACAGGTAGTGCACTAGCTCATTGGGATATCTGCAAGATCTCCCCCAAAGCTTCTATCCTGACTGCCTTGCCTCCGTGCTTTGATTTACCAACATATAGTTCTTCATTATTCCACTTAAAATAGCATTTTAATTTCTAAGCACTCTGTTCTTGAAATCAGGGTGGATCTTAATGCTAACCAATGAATCCTTCTATGATTCCTTAATGCTAACCAATGAATCCTATGATGACATTTCTAGCTCCCCATTGACAACTTTTCTACAGTTGTTCATAAGTAGCTAGCCCAAATGGCCCATGAAGATAAGAAATTGTTTTCTGGTGATTTTTTTTACTACTTTTAAATTTTGTAATTGCATTTATTTATTTATTTATTTATTTATTTATTTATTTATTTACTCATTCATTCATTCATTCATTTTTTGTGTATGTGTGTAGATGTGTATACATGTGTGTGGTGTTTTGCTGTTAATATTCCCATGAATGTGCCTTGGCATCTGTGCAAAGGATTGAAGACAGCTTTCTGGAGTCAAGGGTCATTCCATCTACCATGTGGGCACAGGGATGAGATGATGCTAGGCATTTGTTCTCTCACATGGGATGGGTCCCAAGTTGGGGTAGTGATTGGTTGGCTGTTTCCTCAGTCTCAGCTTCATTTTTGTCTCTGCACATTTTGTAGGCAAGATGAATTTTGGGTTAAAGGTTTTGTGGGAAGATTGATGTCTCCTTTACACTGGAAGTCCTGTCTGGTTCAAGGTAGTAGCTACTACAGTCACTATAACTCCCTTTTGTAGGCATCTAACCTAGGGTTACCCACAGAGACTTCCCATAATCATCCACTGTTCTAGACCTCCAGCTAGTCCCAGAGATGTCCCCCACTTTTTTAATTCTTACTCTCAGCCCTCTCCCTCACTTGATCACCATCCTGTTTGCCTTCCTCATGATTCATTTTTATTGTGTATTATTCTCTTTCCTTAACATAGACATATCTACAAGGTATGTCTTATCTTGTAATACATCTACAAGCATATCTTAAGATACACATATCTACATACAAACATATGTACTTCAAAATCTTCTGAACATTTTATTTTAACTCCTCTCTTATGATTATTTTAGTATTTAATTTTGGCCTACTTTAATAGCATAAAAACATTAATTTATTCAGTTATTCAACAAGTATTAGGAGGCACTTGATAGAGTTCAAGGCACTGAGTAGAAAGTTGTAAGAAATACGTCACAACACAAATCCTGGTGGAGATGCAGCTGATGTCAGACATAAGCTGATCAGTGAGTGCTAAAGAACACTGGCAGCCAAAGCAGAAACTGAATGAATCAGGGAAAATGATGGGAAAAGTTGGGGGGAAGACTTCCTTGAGGCAAAACCATTTGAGAAAAGGCTCAAAAGCAATAAGTCATTTGAAACTCTAGGACAAAAGGTCTTCAGGGAAGATCAAGGTCAAGGGCCCAGAGGTAACAGCAAAAACCATAACCAAAACAAAAAGAAAAAGTAAGCAAAACATTAGGCCTGGGCTTATCAGTTTCTTGACATTGTGTTTCTTTAATTTTTATTCTTGGATAACTTCTGTATTTACATTTCAAATGTTCCCAGTTCCCCCCTCTCCCATGCTCCCTATTCCTGCTGCTATGAGGATGCTCCCCATGTTCCATCCTCCCACTTCCCCTTGACACCTGCCATTCCCCTACAATGGAGAAACAAACCTTCACAGGACAAAGGGCTTTACCTATTGATGCCTGACAATGCCATCCTCTGCTACATATGTGGCTGGGGCCATGGGTTTTTATTGGTGTTTAGTCCCTGGAAAATATGAGGGGTCTGGTTGTTTGATATTGTTCTTCCTGGGAGGTTGCAAACCACTTCAGCTCCTTCAGTCCTTCTTCTAACTCCATTGGGGTCCCCATGCTCAGTCAGATGGTTAGCTACAAGGATCCTCATCTGCAGCAGTAAGGCTCTGGGAAAGACATCCCTATCAGGCTTCTACCAGCATGCATTTCTTAGCATCAACAACAGTGACTGGGTTTGGTGTCTGCATATGGGATGGCTCCCCAGGTTGGGTAGTCTCTGAATGGCCTTTCCTTTAGTCTCTCCTTTACTCTTTGTCCATGTATTTCCTCCTGTGAGTATTTTGTTCCCCCTTCTAAGAAGGATTGACGCACTCACATTTTGTTTTTCCTACTTCTTGAGCTTCAAAGGGTCTGAGAATTGTATCTTGGGTGTTCCAAGCTTTTGGCCTAATATCCACTTATCAGTGAGTGCATATCATGTTTGTTCTTTTGTGTCTGGGTTACCTCACTCAGGATGATATTTTCTAGATAGTTATATTTCTCATTGCCTTGATAGAACACGGTACATAAGCACTCTGAAAGAGGACAGGTTTACTTTGACTCATTTAAACAGTTAAAACATTTACACATTTCAAACACCTTGTAGAAAATATTTCAGATTTGAAATATTGATCTCTTTTTCTTTGACCTTCTTATCATTTCTGCATTGCTGGCCTCCTATCTTTGGTCACTCTGCTCCCTTATAATGCCTCAGATAAACCAAGCATACTACAGTCTCAAGGCTGCTGTGTTTGCTGTTTCTTCAACTTCGAATTTTTTTCCAGATAGACTTACACCACCTCCATCTATTGGGAATTCTAATTAAACACCATTTTATGATTTTCTTCTTGCCAGTTATTATTATTATTATTATTATTACTATTATTATTACTATTATTATTACTATTATTATTACTATTATTATCATCATTATTTATTATTATTATCATTATTTATTGTTATTATTATCATTGTTAGATATGATTATATGCAAATTTTGTTAGATCAAGCTTTAGTGTGCAGTGGTGTTGCCACAGAACCTAAAATATTGGTAAATACTTAGATGAAGCAGCTATTTCATGATCTAGAGTAATCGCTCAGCTCTTAAGAACATTGGCTGTTCTCCCATAGCAGCCAGGTTTGATGTACAACACCTGAAGGGCTGCTCACAACTATCTCTAACTGTAGCCCTAAGGGAAGAGATGCTGTCTTCTATCCTTTGAGCGTACTCTATGCATGTGTTGAAAAGACATACACACAGGCAAATAATTCATACACATCAAACATAGACAGACAGACAGACAGACAGAGAGATAGTCTGTTTAAATAAACAAGAAAACTCTACCATCCTGAAAACCTGAGTTGTGTGTATTCATTAATACACCAAAAATTTAAGTCTTTATAACTATTTCAGAAATCAATTGACCTTGTCATTTTCATGGCTACCAAATTATACAAACTGAGCAGTGAAAAACACCCTGGAAATGGGCTGTCATGCAAATCTGGATAGTTATGAGATAGGTGTCATAGTTCTCAAGGAAAACACAGAAGAGAAAAGCAGACAAATCATGGGTTGTTTTTGTGAATGGCTGTGGTCAATACAAAAATGGTAGCGAAACTGCAAGGTCAAAATCCACCAAGAAAAATAAATGAAATAGTAGAAGTGCATTTGTAAGCTCCAGAATATCTTTGAACCACAGCTGAAGATTGTTGTGAAATGTTTGAAGTTTTCATGAAGGCAACTTTTTTTTTAGCACTTGTTCAATGCAGTTAAATGAAAAGAAAACTGCCTCACAAAAGAAAATGATGTATCAGCAAAATGGGAAAGTATTAAGAACCAGAATAACAAACTTACTGGGAAAACCAAGCAAATTCAAAATGGCAATACAGCTGAGCTATGTACAAGCTGCAAGAAAGACAGAATGAAGGATAGACCAGAGGGAAGGAACATTTGTAAATGTAACTCCATCCAGGTCATCAGGACACACAAATCCAATTTTCTTTGTGATTGCTACGTGATTTGGATTCCTGGATGCAATTCACTTTTCCCGAGGGCCTCCAGTTCACATGATGAAGCCCTAAACCCAATAGTAAAGTCTGGAAACACAGCTTTCAGAGCTAAAGTCAGATTGTGTCATGAGAATGATATTTATCGTAGGTGCAGAAACAGAAGATAAAATATAGACTGGGCTTTTCTATACAATGCTTCACTAACAGTCACAAAAATTATGATTTTTTTAACTTTCAATAAACTTGTAGCGCTAGTGACAAAAATAAATGTCTAGTTAGATAACTACTCCTAATGGAACGCATGTAAACATCTCTGTTGTAAACTTATCATTCAATTTATGATGGATTTATGTTTGAACTTTTAGCAAATTTTGTGAAGAAAAAAAGGATAGTTGGAAAAATCATGTGATCTATTCTCTTAAACAAAGGTACAAAAAGCTAGAAATGATTATATTCCATGACACTACATTAGAGCAGAAGGATAAGCAAGAAAGTTATTAGAATGTTTTAGAAACCAGCATCCAGCACAGCTAAATCTTAAAGGCCAGAGACAAAAATCTTTTAAACTATACCCAGAGACCATCAGTCTTTAAGGCTACCCCTATGTCCAATGCTGTGTCCTGCTTCAGCCCATTCTAGGCCAACTGGCTCCAGCAAGACATCACTAAGAGTCAGTCAGAGAGAACAGGAACTTATCAATTGAAATAGAATACAAATTCTTTGTAGATGTGGTAACCTCAAAAGCATGAAGCAAAGGTACAGCTTTGCCACCATCCACATTCCCTATTCTCATCTTGGATTAGGGTAGTGCAGTTGTGTTTTGCATGGTTCGGGAAGAAGGATTGTGCCTTCCCTCTTTCTCTAAGCAAATATGTTTCCTTTTATACTATACTGTTTTATTTATATGTCCTTCGTTTCACAGTTCACTGTTGCATTCTCTTTGTTCATAATCCAAATTTCCAAGACGAACCGGCCCAACCCTTTTGTTTACTTACTTTGTGTTTGTTTCCTTGAGACAGGGTTTTGTGTTGATTTCAAACATGCTGATAGATGTAATTAAACTCTTGATTCTATGTCTCCACCCAAGTGCTAGAGCTACAGGTGTATGCTACCATTCTCAGCCCTAATCATAATCCAAATCATTCTGGTGAAAGAGTGGCCATAGGCAGATGGGCTCATAGGCATATAAATGCCCATAGCTCAGAGGACACATAAGTTAAAACACATGTTAAATATCTTCCCACGTCTACTTATGTCTGAGACATGAAAATGAAGTCCCATTTCCCTTAAGATGATCCCAAATTCTAGCTCAGTACTCCTGTAAAATATATTACATGATTCACCAACAATTCTAAACATCAGACATAATAGGCTTGAGAGGGACCTAATAGGCCTTCTGCATTCAAAGTAAAGTACCTGCTGGCTTCAGCCAAAGGGTCCAGTCTCAGCTTCTCCCCAGAGCACTTAAGTGGAGATTTAATTTTTTGCTTGCAAATTAAAATTATCCATCTGTGTACTTCTTTCTGGAATGAAGACAAATTTCCAAAATTGTCTTCATTTGCTTACCACTGTAAGCAATGCCTGAATTTTGCTGTTATTGTTACTATTTTTGCTCTGTTGTTGTATTACTTGAGATGCTCATTGTTCCTGCCTTTTGTGTAACTTAAGGGTTTTTAGAGCCCAACTCAGGTCATGAATAATGACACAGAGGCTTATTTATTTATAAATTAATGCCAGAGCCTTACATTAAGCTTGTTCCCCAAACAGGCTGTAATTCAATTAAGCTGATTATACTAGACTAGTCTATATCTGTCAGGGGCTGATTACCTCTCTTAAGTTTCCAGAGTCTGACTTCTGCATCTCAGCTATGAATCTCCCATGCCTAACACCCTTGCAGAATTCTATTTCTTACCAGAATTCCTACCTTCTACTTCCTGCCTTTTCTAAAGTTAATGATGTAGTCATATGAATAACAATACCAAAGTCCTTCCTACTCTCAAATCTCTGCTGTCATAGGAATCAGCACTTGAATTAAAAAAATCTTTAAACAGTACCCAATAATATGATTACAGCACTTTTGCATTAGTAAATAGTAAATTGAAGCTGGCCTCAAAACTAATGTTCAAGTGAATAGCTCTTGCTGAAAGAAATTTCATCAATTCCAAGGGCTTGTGATGCCCATGTTACTTAGTGTGGGAAATTGCAAAAATTAGCAGAACTCTGAGGCTTTGAGATGTCATGTACTGAGTGAATCAAACATCCTCTAAGAAATGAAAACAGAAAAAAAACTGACATCCATTTATCTCCTTTATTGTCTGAGTATCATCGGCCACCAAGTTTAGGATAGGTAGAAGAGAAGGAAGAGGAATGAGAAAAAGCAACATTTGATTAATAGAAAAAAGACTCTATCACTTTGTTGACTCCTTAAGAGTAGATTTTTTTTTCAGAAGGTTGTTTTATCATCTACAATGCCTTTCAATTCTTATCAATATATGCCTTCCATTTCTTTGAGAATCATAGTTTATTAAAAATCAGTATACAAAAAGTAGAGACCTCAGTTCTTCATAGAAAAAGAAAAACAACAAGTTTATAGTACCACTGGAGTACACCTAGACCTTAAATCATGATAACTCAAGATCTAAGAAGATAGCCTTGTGGCAATTTTTGGTATTTAAAAATCATTATGTTTAATTATACACACCAAGAAAAGTTTAACTATTTACATGTTATGTTTTGTTTTACATGTACTTTATGCTTATGGTAACTAGTAAGATTTCAGTGCATACTATCAAACCTTTAAAAAATCAATTACTGACAAAAAACAATCAAGTATATTCATATAGTTTTATGCCACAATGCTTTTAAACTCTGTACATGTATCACTCTTTTTTAAAAATAAAGTTGTAAGAAAAAAAATGAGTTTCCTAGAACCAATACCTATCAATTCGGTTATATTTTGAATAAAACTGGAATTTCCCACAACTCAAAAAAAAACTATACATTGCAGTTTTGTTCAGGAAGCCATGATTCCTCAAGCTCTGGGCTCAGAATATGAACAGATATCACAGTATTTAACATATACCCATGTGTGCATGTGTGCCTGTGTGTGTGTGTGTGTGAGAGAGAGAGAGAGAGAGAGAGAGAGAGAGAGAGACAGACAGACAGAGAGAGAGAGACAGACAGAGAGAGAGAGAGAGAGAGAGAGAGAGAGAGAGAGAGAGAACATGTCTGGTACACACTCTGGAATGCTAATTTATAATGTATCTAAAAGTGTTTTTTTCTTTAAAACCCAATGATAAGTTCATTTATATTCAGATAGTTAAATATCTTTTATATTCAGATAATTTGATAACTTTTCATTCAATCATTCAACGTATAATTACTAAGTACATATTGTGCTTTAGAACTATCCCACTGATGAATTAGTAACAGCATTGCTAAATAAAAATGAAAGACAACCAGTTAAATTTAAGTTGCAGGTGAATACTAAATGTTGCAATGGGGATACTTGTAGTAAGAATTTGCTTCACTGTCCATCACAAATTCAAATGAGCTAGATAATTCTTAACCACAACCTTAAGCTATTTAATCACTTTCCCTTTTGCTTAATTTTTTACAGTGCAACTAATTTCTAGGCATACAATGACAGGGTGGGTAATCTTTCCCTGGAGCTCTGAAAAGTCGCCATTAATTGTGAAATTTTTACAGCTCTGAGCCTTAGATGTGCTTCTAAGAAACTTTAAAATGTTAAGGCCTGTTCCAGAGGCAAAAAAAAAACAAAAAACAAAACAAAAAAAAAAAAAAAACAAAACATCATAGATTGGACACAAACAGTTTCCTTTTTCTGATGACATACATAAATTCTACTATGGGTTTTTCTTTTCATGTTATTTGGTGTAGCCAAACATTTGTGTCTCTCTCCCCAAATGTGTATGTTAAATGTAACTATGTTTCTTTTATAGGGTAACTCCATCTAATCCTTTTCCTAGATACTGCATCACTGGCTATTAAATAAAGAGCCCAGTATCTAGTATAGGTTATCTCTTTTGGAGGCATTGGTAAGTAGAAACAGTATATTATGTTGCTGTTGTTCATGAGTACGCTCCAGAAATTGATGGCCAGATAATATTGCTCTAGATAGTATGTACTTGAATCATAGACCACTAGTCAAGCTGGTACTGACCTGGAATCTTGGACCCTACTTGTTAATTTGTACAGCACTGGGAGGTACAATGTATGCTACCAGGGGTGAATTATACTCTTCAATCTTACCAAGCTGTGAACCATGTGAACTACCTTAACAACTGGTGTGACAAGACAGACCCACCCATGTAATAGTCACACAAGTGTTATGAAAGTAACCAACAACTTTCTGGCTGGATTTCAGGCCCATTTTACATGTTGGGACTCATATCTGGTACTGTTAAGAACTTATAGCTAAATAGCTCTCAGTCCCTAAGGGAGAACTTAAAACAATTTTTCTGCCAAATAGACATAGTATTAAATTGACTCTTAATGACTGATAGTTATCCACATTGGCTCCTGAAGCTCACAAGTATCATCAAAGAAGCTATTATTTTTCAAGAGATAGAAATCAAGACATAAATTCACAGTTCATCAATATTCAAATAATACGATACTGTAGAGTGTTAATCCTACATAAAATGTCTCTTTCCCTGTCTCTCTTTCCATTTCTCTCTGTCTCTCACTCTCTCTCTCTCTCTCTCTCTCTCTCTCTCTCTCTCTCTCTCTCTCTCTCTCTCTCTCTCTCTCCAACACATGCAGATCTCAAGGTACATGGATCTTCAGTGAAGTGGGTAGAAGACAGAAAGATTGTGAAATTCTAAGAGCCAGGACTAGTAGATGACTACAGCAGAGCAACGCTTCTTTGACACAAGGGCAATTGCACATATGAAGACACAGTGATTTTGATAACATGTGTTAAACCTCCCTATGATCAATTCAGACAAAATTCCATCATGGAGGAAGGAAATAGTAATGGAGTCGCAACAACAGTTAGGGTATTATTGGCAATTGATAGCTGTTAGGAAAGGAAGTGTTTTACTTTCTTCAAAGATGAAGATACTGAGAGTCTAACATGACTCAGTAGATGACATTATAACCATATACATATTGGTATTGCTAAGTTAGTTCAGTGATGTAAAACAAATGAGCACATAAAGTTGAGAAAACAGTTTAATGTGGAAGAATATGGAGAAATAGAAAGTGGGTGAACTTGATGAAAATGCTGTGTATGAATATATAGAATTATCAACAAAATTATTTTAAAAGAAGAATATAAGCCTTCATGTAATGGTAGGAGGTGGGGACTTTAAGATATGATTAAGTCATAAACTGAAACCTTAGTGCATTATATTATACTCTGGTTATGGGGTCCCAGAGAGGTCCATGAGAAGCTCCTGGAAGTTAACCACCATTTCACTGTATCTTTTTTTTTTTAAACGACTTTATTTTACAAAACAAAGATAAATGTACAGATTTTAAACATTTTTTGCTTAAAATTATACTTTTTTGTCAGTACTGTTTTTTTTGACATTAAAATAATTTTTCACATAAAACCATGTGAATATATTTTTTTTATTCAGTACTTGATTTTTTTCAAGCGCCCGACAGTACGCATTGAAAACCCAATAGTTACAATAAGCGTAAAGTATCCAGCCTACAGCCTGCGGGAAATAATTTCCATCTATCTCAAAGCCCACCCAGGAACACTGGAGAGCTATTTGAGTGGTGCTCCTTTGGGTTACTATTATATAAAAACAGCTCCCAAAATACTCTACAGTATTTTGTTATAGCATTTCCGGTGATGAAATGGCCCCCCTGAATTTAGGTATTACAAAATGCATGCCATTCCAAGTAGGGTTGAAAAATTTTCAGGTCACTGCTGTATTTCCCACTTTGGGAGAACTATGGAGTAATTAAATACCCAGAATTCAATACTGCCCATTTTTTTTCTCAGTTACAGTGAAATTTTACCATTTTAATAAAGATATTGACTTTCCACTTCTCCAAGATTAAAGTTCACAAACCTGAATGGTGGTGAAAAAAGTATTTTTGAATAATTTTTTTCAGTCTATTAATTATTTCCATTGGCAAAACAATTATACATCTTATAAAATGACACGTCTTTAGTCATGTTTGTAATTGAGTAGTTATTGACTAAATGTCATGGTTTAAAATTAAGCTTTTGCCATTTCTGTAAGGTGAATATTTGCACATTTCTGATATCATATAGAGAATGAGTGTAATGCATACTCTCCCTGCTGTGCTACAAAACAATGGAATTAACCTTCCCTTCAAATAATGCCCTGGTATCATTGTAGTTCCAGAAGAGTAACACCATATTCAAGAATGATAAGTATTTCAGTGGCCAGGACGGACACTCAACCTAAATATTAATCACAATAATTACCACTGGTTGAGGTTTCCCCTTCCCAGTCCCCCAATTTGCCTCAGTCTCTGTTAAGAAGCTTCTATCGGAGGAACACTTTTTCTTACATTTGTGAGTGAAATAATGCAATCCTTGTCTCTGTGTGTCTGGTTTATCTCATTTTATATTCTGTCCTGAATGTGCCTTCATGATGTCTCAGATGACAGAATCTCAGTATCCAGGATGGGGAGTTAACCTGAATTTACATAAGCAGAAAAAGTGTATCAGATGAAGAAAATGTTCTGCACATACCAATGCTCTTATTTCTTCAAGCTCTTAAAGAGTTCTAGGAGTACAGCTCCTGATCATTACTGGGACCTACGCTCGCAGACAACCCAATTCTGTCACTTGTTATTATTTGTGTCTCAAGTGCCCCCAGAAAAGCTTCGGTGATGCACTTGACCCCAGCTGATAGAGAGCTAGAGCTACTGGCTGGCAGTGGAAATTTTAAGACGTGGGAAGTAGGTCACTGGGAGCATATCTTTGAATGTTATATTAGGATCCCCATGTGCGCAGTGCCTTCCCTCTGACTATAAACCATTGCTCATTGTGCTAAGAGCCTGAGAAGAAAGACAGAAAACAAACGTGCAGGCTTACTAAAGTGCCGAGTTACATATCCTTCCCTTGGTTCCACCAGGCTCTCCCATGCTTAATGGCTTTACTAAATGTGAGTACAAACTGCTTTATGTATTAACCGAAAGAAGATGCAATCAAACAGCTCCCAGGTTGATTTTACAATGTGAATTTGAATTCTTTTTCTATCACCTCAGTGTTTCTTGACTTTGTACTGATAAAATCACCTATTTAAAACTTATTTTTTGAATCTAATAATTCCATGGGGTACAGAGCTAAACAAAGAATTCTCAACTGAGGAATACCTAATGGCTGAGAAGCACCTAAAGAAATGCTCAACATCCTTAGTCATCAAGGAAATGCAAATAAAAACCACACTGAGATTCCAGAGCATACCAGTTAGAATGGCTATTATAAATAAGGCTGCTATGAACATAGTGGAGCATGTTTCTTTGTTTTATGTTAGAGCATCTTTTGAGTATATGCCCGGGAGTGGTATAGCTGTGTCCTTAGGTAGTACTATGTTTCATTTTCTGAGGAATCACCAGACTAATTTCCGGAGTGGTTGTATCAGCCTGCGATCCCACCAACAATAAAGGAGTGTCCCTCTTTCTCCACATCCCTCACCAGCATCTGCTGTCACCTGAGTTTTTAATCTTAGCCATTCTACTAACAGATAAGTGGATATTAGGCAAAAGCTTGAAATACCCACTGTACAATTCACAGACCATATAAAACTCAAGAAGAAGGAACACCAAAGTTTAGATGCTTCAGTCCTACTTAGAAGGTGGAACAAAATAATCACGGGAGGTAGAGGGTGGGAGAGACTTGGGCGGAACAGAGGAGGGGGAAAGGGGGCAGGATCAGGTATGAGAGAAGACTGGGGAGATGTATAGAGGGTCAGGCAATTGAACAGAGGTATGAAGCAATGAGGGTTGGGGAACTGGGGATAGCCACCAGAAAATCCCAGATACTGGGAAACAAGAGGCTCCCAGAGCCCAATGGGGATGACATTAGCTGAAATACATCACAAAGCAGAGGGAGACCCTATAGAGACCATATCCAGAGGTTATGCATGGTCCCTGTTGAGGGATGAGGGCACTTCCTTCCTCCAAAATTTTAACCCAGAATTGTTCCCACCTAAAGGAAATACAGGTACAAAGTGTGTAGTAAAGAGTGGAGGAAAGGCCATCCAGAGACTGCCCCACCTGGGAATACCTTCCATTTACAGACACCAAAGAGACATTATTGCTGATGCCAAGAAGTGCATGCTGACAGGAGTTTGATATAGTTGTCTCCTGAGAGGCTCTGCCAGAACCTGACCTATACAGAGGCAGATGGTCACAGCCAACCATCTGAAGAGGTTTTCAACCCAAATGGAAGAACAATATCAACCAACCAGACCCTCCACAGCTCCAAAGAACTAACCCACCAACCAAAGAATACACATGGAGGGACCCATGGCTTCAGCTACATATGTAGCAGAGGATGGCCTTGCCTGGCATCAATGGGAGAGGGAGCCCCTTGTTTCTGTGAAGCCTTGATGCCCCAGATAAGGAAATGCTACAGTGTTTGAGAGCTTTGATGTGGGACTTAGGTGGGAGGCACTCTCATGGAAGCCCAGAGAGAGGGGGATTGCAGAGGGGAAACTGAGGTGGGGGGATAACATTTAAAATGTAAATAAATAAGATATCCAATAAAAAAATAAAAAAATAATGTTTTTTCTCTTCACTTAATCCCAAATCAGCAGCTCCCAGAGGGAAAGCCAGTCGGCAAACAGTGAGAGCATCCAGAAGAACCTTCACTTGTTAAGCGCTCTTGCTCAAACCTTGGCTCCGTTGCTGCTCATTCATCCAAAGTAAACTGCCCCATCAAAGAGAACTAAGTTGGCCGTTTAAAAAGAACTTGCAATTCTCACCCCAAGGAAACAGTTTCTGGAATTAAATATCTTCCAAGGTAATAACACAACCAAGACAAAGGCAATTTTGAATACTTGTGTATATGATAAAATTCATGAAAATACGCAGAGAGCCGTGTGTGGAACACAGTTTTTTCCTGATTGCAGACAAATGTAAACTTTTCACTAATTAAGTGGGTAACATTGCTTCAACAAAGAAACCTAATTGTAATAATTGTTTTTCATCTGTTGTGCGAAAGCCTTCCAAATACTAAGGTGAAATTTTCAGTTACCAAGTACTTTTTCCACACCACATACTGCCTTCTTTCCGCTGAGATGTGTGTGATGCACGCGCAGTGAATATTACAAGAAGATAATGACAGAATTGTGTGCTTTGAGGATTTGTAGGAGTCTAATTTCTCCCTACATTGATGAAACTTAGGATAGAATCATGAAGACCCTGAACAGATAAATCTTAAGAGTATGGGAAGGTCGTACTGAGCTCCTCAACAGTTATTTAACTAAAATGTAATTCTCTGGAGCTCAGTATTTCAATTGATAATATTAATAAAATAGATGCACCATGTTTTGGAAGGTGATTGATATTTGCAAATAGATCTTAAAGGCCATAAAGAAAGGAATAGAAGTTCTGCAAATAGGGTCTCTTATTTTTTTTCTTTATTTTTTAAAGCACCAGCCTCAGGGAAATCAAGTTCCCTTTTTACTGGGCTATTCTACCTCAAGACGTCCCAAGGAAAGGAAGCTACCATCACCTATGCACATGAACGACCAACATGTTTTCTGATGACGCTCTTACATACGGCCAAGAGCACCTCTAATTAGAGCCCAGAAGCCCAGGAATCAACATGACTGAACTGTGAGAGACAAATGAAATAATTTCCCAGAGTTGTTTTATTAAAGATTGGGGCAGCTGGAATCATAGCAAAGCAAACAACTAGCCCCTGGGGATGGTTGAAGAACAGACCTACAAGAGCTGACATAATGGAACCAGAGGAATACATTTTCTTCTTTCAGCCACCACATCAATAATGTATTTTGCTTTATACTAACATGGGCTGCTGGGGAAAATCAAAACAAAAGAAATTCCCTGTAAACTATAAAATCCAAAGTGAGGTCAACTTTAGCACCCTCAACTGGTTGCTGCAGTTCAAATGTTTCTCTTTTTAATCATGGGTAATTTCTTTGGCTGCACAGTGGTCCTGCTAGTTCACAGAAGATGGAATCCATGTTCTTGTACTTTGCTGATTGCCTACAGTGGGACTGGTGTGAGTCGGATGCTAATGTTATTTTTCTGTTACTTGTTGCTGAAGGAAAGAAAATACTGCTCAGATTTCTCTCCATGTATGGTGATAAGCCAGAAAAAATATGAATCAGCACTTTTTTAATATAATGAGTAGAGATAAATTAGAATTAAAATGAGGAACAGTACTTACATTTTCTGGGATTAGGAAAGAGACTTGAGTCCATGGCTAATATATCAAATGTGTGCCATGTTGATGTTCTTGTAATAATTTTATATCCCTGTAAAGATGCCTCCCCAAATTATCTTCCTAATATCAATGTTATTACATTGCCCTCTAGAAATTAGTAGCATAAAATGGACATCTGTCCAGCCCTTGACCTCTATGATCCATCAGACTTGACATCAGATAGGGCTTGTCATTTAATACGGGGTATTTGGTTGACTTGAAGAAGTCAGATACTCTGTTGTGCTGGAAGAGAACATAAGCTACAGGTTCAGAGCTTCTCTCTGCTGTCAGCCAGCTGTGTGATTCCATAAGCACACTGGATGGTGTGGGCCTCAGTTTTCTCATAAATAAAATAAAAATCAGAATCATGATTGCCTTGAAGAGCTATTAGAAATATTAAATGAGTTAGTATTCATAAGATACTTAGAACAGTATGAGATGACTTTAAAAGTAGCCATTAAAGCAAGAAGTGGAGGCTATTATGAGGAACTGTGACATCTCCAACTTCAGATCTGCCTTTTTTATTTTTTAAATCATAACTAAAAAGTCTTTCAAGCACATCTAGGTTAGACTCATTTTAGGTTGTTTACATTCAAAGCTTGTTTCTGGGAAGTCCAAAAGCATCTGGTCTCTCAGATCATCCAGTCAAAATGTTATGTGTTTCTGATTTGATAACCTCTTAGCCATATGTAAGAGATAGCCTAGTGTCCTACTGAGTGTTGATTTTCCCATGCACTAATCCAGGCATCTGGATCCAAGGTAGGTGCAGGTTTATATCTGCAGGTCCTCGTGATATCTACCTCATTGCAGACTGGGAATATGGAATAAGTTGCAGAAAGACATGAATTAGGAGCAATAGAAAACTAGGACCTACTGAAAGCCTTGTGAAATACCAGGGTAGGATTATATTTTTTTATCCCCACCTAAGATTTCCTGATTCAGAAGAGTTTTATTTTTCAGCCATTCTTTTACATTGGCAATTCTCTGCATTTACATTTCAGATGTTATCCCTTTTGTACAATCCCATCCCCCTTCCCCTCCCATTGCCTCATTGAAGGTGCTCCCTCTCCCAACCACCATTTTTCACCTCAGCACCTTGAAGGTCCCTTCCAGCGGGAAATTGAGCCTTCACTGAACCAAAGGCTTCTGGAGGGGTTTTTGAAAGATTTCTCCATGAGATATCTTCAGCTTTGCAAATAGCCTAATGGAAACTTGCATTCACTTAAGATAACAGTCCCTGGGATTCTGGAAACATTAAGTTTTGCTTTTTTATTGGTTGTCTGTCCTAGCCCAGCTGGAGGAGAGGATACTTTATCACGTTGGTGCAATGACACAATCAGTGACAAGCAGTCTTGCCTGAACTAGGAATTCTGAATACCAATTGCATATGTCATTGGTGGTAAAAGATGAGAGAAACAATTGATTACCAGAGCAAATCATTGCTTTTAGAAAAAAACAAAAAGCCTTTTTGAGAACAGAACAGAACATTGTGAAGAAAAGAAAGGGATCCTAGATAACAGAGATTAAATTTCAGTCATGGGGCACTGTTCGGCTCCTCTCAGTACCAGACTGTCATCTTTTGATTCCAACGGTCCCAAAAGGACGTAGAGAATGAAGATAAGATCAATTAAGTTTAGATGAGAAAGGAAAATGTGAACTCTACTAAAGAACTGAAATATAAAGACTAGGTACAAATGCTTACAAAAGTGCTAAATCATACATAGGTTTTATTTTCTTTCACAGAGAGGAAGTTGAGAAGTTGCAGCAGCAAATGAGGACAGTGGCTTTCTGGTGATGATTACTGCAGTTGACATAAAGAATGGTTACGACAAATTAATTAATTAAAGGGAACAATAAGATAAAAATCCATACACTTTAATTAGCTAAATGGAAAATTCAATTCTGATTTTCACCTGTAAGACCTCACCCATCTGTGTCTCCAAACACAACAGAAAGACCAGGGGCAAGGAGGGAATGATGAGCAACAGCAGATTGCATTGTGCATGTTAGAACAAAGCCGGAGAGATCATACTCAGTGTGGGATCAGGGCAGAAGGGTTGAACCTACTCGCCCAGGCGAAAACGGACTGTGTATAAATTGTTACAGCTAATGCATCAACATCATCAAGGGCAGAGTACTTGTGAAGTTGACAGGGCATCATTTGGGGATTCACTAAGACTCTTATAACTCAATTTTCCTTCATTTGCAATCCAGAAAGTCAATGTTGGCAACAAAAGGAAAGAGAGAAATTAATGAATATCATATTCCAGAACACAGTGTTTTCAGCATTTCATTACCTAGAAAAGGAAAAACAGCAAAGGAACTCAGGAATTTAATCTAGCTTAATACCATGCAACAGTTCCTTCAATGATGCAAATAATCTCCCTCTGCACTGCAGAAAATAGTGAATGCTCAACATGTGCCTGAAACGTCTATGGCTTTGGCATATTGATCAATGGAATCTAGACCCAGATGTAAATCCATGCACCTATGGACACCTTGATTATTTATAAAGACTTTAGAAATATACACTGAAAAAGAAAGACAGCATCTTCCACAATGGTGCTGGTCAAACTGTGTGTCTGTATGTAGAAGAAGAAAAATAGATTCATATTTATCATCTTGCATAAAAGGCAAGTCCAAGTGAATCAAAGACCTCAACATACAACTATATGCACTGAATATGACAGAAGAAAAAGTGGGGAATAACCTTGAACTGGCCATCTTTTGTAGCACTTAAGGCTTTCAGTGACTTGGTTGCAATGCTTTGAGTTTTAGGCCAAGGTGGTTGTGTGGAGATTCCTAAACAACAGAGGCTATGCTAGGACAGAAGGTTATTCTCCAAAAGCTGACAGTAGGGCCCCATTGTTGAGAATGACATCCACATAGCTCAATGTATATAGAGAGTCCAAGATGAGGTGGACATGGAGTCTTCACCCTGACATTCTAGTCACTTTGGAATGCTTACATCTCTGTCTGAAATAGGGAAATATTTTACTTGAAAAAAAATGATTGTGAGTGAACAGTGGAGAAAGTTGTTACAATAAGAAGAGAGGTATCCAAACTTGGATTTTAGTTTAATGTTTTCCCAAGTCTACATTCTATAGTTGTAAAGAATTTGTACTAATTATATGATGTATGGCTATACATAACCACATTCATATTTTCCCAAAAAGTATATACATATACATACACACACATAATGTGTGTGTGTGTGTGTGTGTGTGTGTGTGTGTGTGTGTGTGTGTAGCAGCATACAGATCATCTCTTCAAGTAAATTATTGTTACTGGAGACAAAAACCCACAAGTTGTTGTAAAGGTACCAGGTTTTGTCAGTGAGATGCTCATATTTTATATGTTCCTAAATACATCAGTAATGTGTGCACTAAATCACAATTATACAAATGACAATTACACTTTCTACACTAATGTTTCTGGGCTTTCTGAAGCTAGTACTAGAAGGACACAAGCAGAGCCAGATACAAGGAAAATTAAAAAGTGAAGCACATGTGTCCTCTATTTGGTGGTCTTAGATTTTTGTTTACTTTTTCTTTTCCATGCCTGGAAGCAATCAAAACCTATTCACTTCAAATGATTGGATGCACTCATTTTACAAATGTGAGAATCCTCTGAAGTGGATACTCACTTTTCTGTCTACCAGCTTGTTTCACATTGTTTCCATGTAGAATTAAATCACTTCTAAAGAGTCAGTCGTAAAAACCATCCAAAACCTTGTATAATATCTTTAAGGAGTGCTGCCCAGTGCTACCAAATCCTGCATCACAGAAGTGGGTTATAGCTTAGGAGTAGAGACTTTTGTAGCATGTACAAAGTCCTCACTTCTACATAGCATGCATGAGGATCTCCCCAGCACAGCATGAACACACACACGTACATACACACACACACAAGGAAACAAATATCCCTATTTAAATCTAGGATGCAATTTAAATCTGCACTAAGAACTAAGCAGAGAGTTCTCAGAAGATGAAATATGACTGGTTAAGAAACACTTAAATATCCTTAGCCATCGGGGAAAGGCAAATTAAAATTACCTTGAAATTTAATTTTACAGCAGTCATAATGGTCAAGATCAATAAAAAATAATGACAGTACATGTTGGTAATGATGTGGTAACAGAGGAATACTTACTCATTCATTGCTAATGGTAGATCCCTATGGAAATTAATATAGAGGTTCCTCAAAAAGCTGAAAATTGTTGTACAAGACCCAGCTATACTGCTATTGAAAATATGACTGAAAGGTTTTGCATCTCACTGCAGAGATATTTGCCCATCTCTCTTCATTCCTGCTCTGTTTGTGTGCCACAAATTGGAAATTACCTAGATGTACATAAACTGATGAATGGACAATGAAAATATGGTACATCTATACAATGGAGTAGTATTCAGCTTCAATGAAATTTTTGTGCAAATGGAAAGAGCTAAAAACAATCTGCTGCGTGAGATAACCTGGAGCTAAAGCTATTGCATTATATATATATATATATATATATATATATATATATATATATATATGTGTGTGTGTGTGTGTGTGTGTGTGTGTGTGTGTGTGTGTGTGTGTGTGTGTGTGTGATATATATGAGATTAATGACAAGGGCTAGTTAGTAAGGAACATGAGAAATAGAACATAATATTATAAGCAGGTAAAGGAAAAACTACTAGAAAAGAAGCATTAAATAAGATGGAATGAGAGTGAGACAATATGGAGAGGGACAATTAGCAATAAATAAAACCTACTACTGTAGATGCTTCTTAAAATACATGAATATATGAAAAAAAATTTAAACAGAGTTTAAATGTGGTTGCCCGATATTAAGAGACTATGCCCTCAATGACACATTTTATGACACTAAGTAAAACCTTCCAAATCAGGAAAGGGTAAAATCTTACTGTTGGTTAAAGAGATCCCATAGACCTCATAGAATATTGCCAAAGCTCTTCATAATCTGATAGGAAGATCGTATAGCTGAAGAGTTGTTATCAAACATGGACAAATCAAGCTGGTTAGCAGATGTAAATGTCACCTCTGTTGATAACCCCTCATGGAACTAGAAGGGACTCTGCATGCCACCAGAGAAGAAAAGTAATCATACTGCAAAAAAAAGATATGCCTGTAAGATAACCTAGTGCAATTTTGGCATAAACACTATGGGATTAACCAGCTACTTCTTGATTTGATTTAATGTCATCACATAAGATGGAACCCAAACTCAATTTGCTAAAACAGTTGAGAACTTGAGACTAGATAGGTAAGGAGCATATATGAAAACTACTATTCTGCTATAGGGAAATAGCAACAAAATGACCCCTAATGCCATATTGCTATATCCATGAAGCAGAGCAACACTCAGCCCTCATTGCTCAATATAATACAAACTCTATTGTGTACTTTAAAGATATTGTTTTGTTGTTTTGTCCTATTGTCTTTCATTTTTTTATTTGAAATTTTTCTATTACATATTTTATTTGATATTTAGTATGATTCTCAATATACTATCTTCTTTTCTAATTTCTTTTGGTTATTTTATTATTTATATTTCAAATATTATTCCCTCTTTCACGTTTTCTCTGCACAAGCCCCTTATCCCATTTCCCCTCTCCCTGCCTCTAAGAAGGTACTCTACTACCCAACCACCCACTCCTGCCTTAGCACCTTAGCATTTCTCTATCCTAAATTATCATGCATCCACAGGACAAAGGGGCGTGTTCCCCTCACAGTGATGCCAGATAAGGCCATCCTCTGCTACATATGCAGCTGGAGCCATGGGTTCCCCCCCACACACACACCATGTGTACTGTTTGGTTTACTCCCTTGGATCTTTGGGTGATCTGTTTGATGCATGTTGTTCTTCCTATCAGGTTGCAAACCCCTTCAGTTTCTCTAGTCCTTGCCTTAACTTCTCCATTGGGGTCTCCATGCTCTGTCTGATGTTTAGCTGAGTACATCCACATTTGTATTGCTCAGGCTCTGGGAGAGTCTCTCAGGGGACAGTTATACCAGTTTCCTGTCAGTAAGCACTTCTTGGCATCAACAATAGTGTCTGCAGATGGAAGGGAACCCTAAGTGGGGCAGTCTCTGGATGGCATTTCCTTCTGTCTCTGCTCCACATTCTTTGTCGCTCCATTTACTTTTGATAAAAGGAACTCTGGATTAATATTTTTGAGGTGGGTATATGGCCCCATTTCTCAACTAGGGGCCATGCCTGCCCACTGGATATGGTGCTTACAGGTTCTATCTTTCCTTTGTTGGGTATTCCTGGGGAATGTTTGTGAGGTTTCTCTAGTAATTTTTTTGAACTAGGGTAGCTACTAAAAAAGTCCCAGATGCCAGGAGATTCCCAGGACCCAACAGGGAGGACATTAGTTGATTTTCTAAGTTTCTATGTTTTGCTTTTAATTTTGTTTCTTCTTTTAATAAGAGAAAGGGGGAAGAACATATAGTTGGTTGGATAGGGAAGAGGTGAGGACCAGGAGTTTGAGGAAAGAATATGATCAAAATATATTGTATGAGAAATTCTAATAATTTTTAAATGAGAGAAATCAATAGTATTTAAGATATCAACTCGTCTCTTCTGTTGATACCATTTTGAAGGCTTGAAGTGTGAAAGTACTATCATCATAAATTCTAACTAAGCTATTTTGTTTGTTAGCTTCAATTCACACACACACACACACAGACACACATACACACGCACAGAGACACACACACATATAGACACACACAGAGACACACACAGACAAACACATACAGACACATGCACACACAGACAGACACACACACACACACACAGACACACACACAGACAAACACATACAGACACATGCACACACAGAGACAGAGAGACACACACACACACACATACACACAGAATTGGGGTTTTTTGCTTTCCTTTCTCAGCCATCATTCTCAGCGTCATTTATAATTTCCTTGTATTATACCCAGACCACCATGACTCTGTTCCTTCCTAAAAATTATTTTGCAGTTTCTATTTTATGAATCCTCACAACAAATCCCAATACTAAGTGAAGACAGTGAGCCAAGGGGACTTTTAGAAGGCATGCTGATTGTCTTCGGGGATGTTTCAAAGTCTCTCCATTTTCTCTCAAACCATGGTATTCCTTCATGCAAATCATATGCTTAACATTGAAGGGAAGTAGTTTCTAAATCCTACCCAGCTCTTACTCATATTTACACTAATAATGTACACTTCATGCCTAAAATGCCAGTAACATATTTAATGTTTCAAATAAGATGATCATTGGTCTTATATGTCTTAACAGTTTCAGAAACAAAATTAGAGTGATGCTGATTATGACTGAGACAAAGAGTCTCTTCCTTTGGGGAAAGCACATCTCTACCTCATCTAACTCTTATGTTAGTTTATGTTCCAACATTGTATGGGTATTAGTTTTTCGTTTTCTATTTCTGTGATATGCCATGATCAAAAGAAACTTATGATAGAAATTTTCTTGTGGCTTATGGTTCCAGAATGATGTGAGTTCATCATAGCAGAGGGGTACAACATGAAACAGCAGGTAGAGTTGCCAAGAAGAGAGCTAAGAGGCCACACCTTCAAATGCAAGTAGGAGGCAGAGAGGGCAAACTGAAATGGGGTGGTCTGAACCTTTGAACTGGCTAAGCCCAGCTCCAGTGAAAATTTTCTTCCAGCAAGGCCTTGCTGGAATGGCACCAACTGGAACAACTGTTAAAAATCCTGAATGCAATGAAGGTATGTTCTCAGTCAAACCAGCACAGTATGTCTCATGGCTTCCTAGTCTTGTCTTCTTTTTGTTGTAAATAAGCATTAGCAACTTCTAGAGTTAGGACTGCTTCAGAGATATCTCACAGAGGAAAGAGATTTGTATTAGAATGAGTCTGATCTATCCAAGAGACAGCCAGTCTCCCCACTACATTTATGTAGTATCTTTCCCCATCCACACTGACCTTGTTCAATCAAAACTGTAAAGTATGCTTATGTAAGCAACCTTATAGAAGTGGAATAAAATGTATCTTTATGAGTCATGGTGTTATTTTTCCAATCATCAGATATTTAAACTCATCCAAAGCCATTCTCCAAAATTAACATGTCTTATTTTCTTTCACTTGCCATGAGGAGAGTTATCAAGTTATCCATGGAAACACAAGAGGCTATACTAAACTATACACAACCACAAAACTCTGCGTGGTTCTTCCAGAAACTCCAAATGCTTCTCATTTTTGCTTATCACCTCCCTGCAGCGCTGCAGTGATGGATGAGCCTCTGTCTGCTCTTGCTGGAGGCTTCCCCAGCCCCCAGCCAGTCCTGCTAAGTGGAAATGACAAACACCACTGCTGGAGAAGAAGCAAAACTGTAGTTTACAGGGTTCCCCAGAAATCAGGATGTAGAGAAAAGTTTCTTGAAAAATTTTAGTGGATCTAGATGTGAGGATTGACATACAGAAGAACATGAAGGATAACAGTTTGAAAGAAGGGATAGCCAAAGAGAAACCCAGACAGTACAAACACCAGAGCAAACCCACAGAGACATTTGAAGTCAGGCTTGCTTTTTTACATTGTCACTGAAATTTAGACTTGAGTGCAGCTTTTGTGACAATACAGCACTTTGACTTTATGTTATGGGCAGTGAATTATCCCCATGAGATATGGGTATCCCCTTACTTGAGGCACTCTTCTATTATAAACTGGAAAGGAATAGGATAGGTGCAAATTCTGAAACTGGCATGGATTACTTATGTCTATAAGGATAAATCCAAAACTATGTTGACAATGACTTTGATGAGAAAAAAGAATCAAGTAGATTACTTAGGAGGTAATTGCTTTCTATATAAACTCTAGATAAAAGGAGATAATTGAAGTACTCTATTTAATGATACTGGTTTAGACAAGATAGTGATGTAAATGCTGGTGAGAAAGAAGGCTACATGTTTAAATGTAGAGAAACATGATGTAGTGATTAATTGAGTATAAGGTATGAAAGAAAAGGAACGAAGTGATTGATCACATGGAAGGGCACACATGGTGAAGATGAATCAAGAACACAGTCTGCTTAACTGTAAGTGGTGACTGAGTACTTAGTTCTGCTTTGTGAAAAGGAGATGAAAATGTACTTTTTATTGAGGATTCACTATTTTACATACAAAGCTTATTATAAAAGCAAATCTATTATGTCAAGTTGACTCTTCTATAATGGAAGTCCATGCAATGGAAATGACCAAAGCTGTTTACTCAACACTGCATCCAATTATTTAATCTATATAATTTCACTCATATTGTGTTTACAACTATATGATCTTAGTCACACAGTAAGTATTAGCTCTTTTGTAATTTTTGTTGGTAGCAATGGCTACTTGCTTCTTCATTTTCAAGAGGAAAAAAAATAACATGAGAATAAAATCTGCACACAATGAAGTCAAAATGTTTTAAAGACTAAATTGACCAAAAACCCAAACCAAAACACCCAGTTTGGTATGAAAATGAAAACAAAAACCAAAATAAAACAGGACACTCAATGTTGTGCTTGTTAGTTATGTTTTAATTACCAGACTGACTATCAACAAGTGAACCAAAGGTTAGGCAGAGGATGGCTCACTCATAAAAACATCAGTGATCAAAAACAGAAATACTAATTAGAATATAACCAACAATTCCATTTGAATATAACCAACTGTATGTATGACATGCATTGAATTCTTTTTAATATATATATTGGCTTTGTAAGACTAGGTTTCTCTGTGTAGCTTTGGCTATCCCAAAACTCACCATGTATATCAGGTTGACCTCAGTAATTTTTTTTAGATGTTAAAAAATCAAACCAAATTTGGGAACATTAACATTCTGAGATGTAATTCAATATCTTTTTCTCTTTCATTGAAAGTAGAGTTTTTTGTTTTTTTTTTTTTTTTTTTTTCATACAATACATCCTAATTATGGCTCCCCTGCCCTCACTTCTCCCAGTCCCTCCCTACTTCCCTTCCCACCTGGTTCCACACCCTTTCTGACTCTCATTAGAAAATGAAGTCATTTAAAGAGTAATAATATAGTATGACATAACTAATGTAATTTAACAAATATAATGCTAAAGTAAAAACATTGAAATGGAACAAAACAAGCAAATAGGAGGAAAAGAGCCCAGGGAAAGGCACAGGAAATAGATACAGATGCAGAAACATGCTTGTCCACACTCAGAAATCTTATAAATACTGAAAACCATATGTCTTATTAAATATCAGGCTGGGAAGTTTCTACCCCTAGGAAGATCAAGTATAGAGTTCAGGACCCCTTGCCTAGTTCTGTGAAAGCACTAAAGCTTACAAAGAGTTGCCCATTTATATTAGGAATCAAAGGATTACCATGTCTACATTCACTCCTGGTGTGACAAAAGGGCATCACAAGGCAAGTATAAAGGTCATCCTGAAGGTCACAAAGGGGGGTGTTAGGGTAGATATAATGGCTCATGGGCATGGACCTTCTTTCATAAAAGACTGTAAGCTGGACCCTAGAAACTAGGTAAGTACTGCAGTCAAGGTTAAGAATTCATCAATTCCCATTACAGCAATTCATCCTGTCCCTTTACATTCAAGTGGTACAATTATAGTACCAAATTGAAGATAAATAAAACTTATGTGCAAATCTAAGCAGAAAATTTATGACAGTGTTCCAAAATTGAATTCACACTAAGTGATAACACCAACATATCAGCATGACAGGTTGTCTACAATCCACTTTTCCTTCAGCCCTGATGACCCATTAATCAAACTGTCACATTAATAACAACCTCAGTTCCACAGAGTCTGGCTCTTCACCTGTGTGACATGAAAACTCATTTCCAAAACTTTCTTCCCGCGTGTTTCTCCACGGTAATTGTCTGTCCCCCAATACTTGTTTTGAAAGCGTAGTTTTACTTTCTGCCCACTACTAACTGTCTCTGCTGGCATAGTTACTTCAGACTTTGTTTTGACAAAACCATGTGTGCTCACCCTTCCCAGAATGACATTGTCCTGCTTGTAAAACTTTAGGAAAAGTAGCAGAACTATAAAGAATTGAAGAACGGGAACTGTGGGAAGGAGATGCACTGGGCGTCCATGGGCCTGCTACACTTCCTACACAGTTGCACTTCACTGAGGGGAAAAACAGTATGAAGAGCAAAGTGTTGGTCAGCAAAAACTTTTCTAAAAGAAGGCAGGGATGTGCATCTTACCTTCTTGAAGTGTCCAACATTGGTACTGGATATGTTCTTCCAATCACAACTATGGTCTCTTGGTCTGAAACCGCACCTAGGATGGCTTGGGAATGAAGAAAGGGCAGACAAAGAAACACATATAGGAGATAAGAAAGGGTCTATTTTCATTCTTCTGCATGCTGACTACCAGTTGAGCCAACACCATTTGTTGAAGAGGCTGTCCTTTTTCCACTGAATGTTTACAGCTCCTTTGTCAAAAATCAGGTGACCATAGGTATAAGGGTTCATTTCTGGATCTTCTATTATGTTCCATTGATCTACCTACCTATGCATACTATCAAATCTTAAAAAAAAAGTACTGAAAAAATATATTCATATAGTTTTATGCCAAATGCTTTAAAAAATCTGTACATGTATCACTCTCTTTTTTTAAAAATAAAGTTGTAAGATAAAAAAAAAAGAAACACATATAGGAAAAGTATCTGTGTCTTGGATCAGGTCTTTGTGCACCATTATACAATGATACCAACAAAGCCACTTGGAGCTGTGCTGTTTTGTATTGCACAGCGCAAGGCATTAGCTATTCTTATAGGAGGTCTCTCTAGGGAACCAGTCTCCAGGTGTAAATAAAAGGGAGAAGGAACCCAGCATGGCTAGATTTTCTACCTACTGGTTGGTCTCAATCTTCTACTCTCAGGAAATTTCTGCCATCCCTCAGAGCCTTACTGGTGGCAGTACCATGGGGCTGAGTAATGGAGTCTTTGTCAACAATATATGACTCAGGATTTCAGTCACTCTGGGCTCCCTCTACTTCTTCCATGTCCCTTCAAGTACCCCATAAAGCAAGTATGCTGTAAATCCTTTACTTCCAAGAAAGTAGGAAGATTCTGAAAGCATCTCAATAAGCTTTGTATTTTAGCAGTGTGATATTAAAGTAGGAAGATTCTGAAAGCATCTCAATAAGCTTTGTGTTTTAGCAGTGTGATATTAACTGGTTAAATACATGTTGGTGCTTATTTAAAATAAACCTACACTGAATAAAGGAATTCACACTTGAGAGAACTGCCTATTATTCTGAGACTTTTCATTTAAAAAAAAAAAAAAAACAGTAACAGAATTTACCATATCTTTTAAGTGGTGGCCTGAGAAGTCATGCTAAATACAGATCTGCAGTATTAACTGAAAGCTCATGATACGGGAAAGAGACCTTATGTTCTATGATCAATATTTCTCCAATCTAAACTCTACTGATGAAAGTTAAACTGGCAGAACTGGTGACTGGAACTTTATTTTTAAAGTCACAGCTAAATATACACAACAGGTGAGTCTGTAGAGTATCAGGGCCATAGTAAGATTGACTCAATTAGTGGCTCAGCACCACTAGGTAACAGGAACTTGCATTCCAATCTGAGACTCACCATTTCAGCTGATTTGATTATCCAGTGAGCCTACAGTATCCTGCGCTCCCTGCCTCTTCATGCTGGGATTACAAGGGGGTGCCACTGGGCTCACATCTGCACAGGAGTACTGGGGTTCAAACTCAGGTCCTAATGTTTGTTTGGCAAGCTCCTTACCAACTGAGCTATCTTTCAAGTACAGTAACAGTGCATTTTTGTTGTTGTTATTAACAATTATTTTTTATGATTGGACAACTTTATTTTTAAAAAACAGAGATAAATATACAGATTATAAAACCATTTTTGCATAAAAGAATATGAATATATTTTTGTCAGTTCTTGATTTTTTTTAAAAGTTTGATAGTATACATTAAAATATTACTAGTTACAATGGGCATAATGAACATGTAAAACAAGACGTAACCTGGAATTAGTCAAAGTTTTCATGGTGTGTAAAGATTAAGCATAATGATTTTTTATTTTCTTTTTGGCCATTGACTTTCTTGAACTTCATATAGTTTGTGAGTTTTTTCTGGGGTGTTCAGAGCTTTCTGGGTTTAATATCCAATTATCAGTGACTGCATATTATGTCTGTTCTTTTGTGACTGGGTTATCTTACTCAGGATGATATTCTCCAGATGCATCCATTTTCTTAAGAATTTCATAAAGTCATTATTTCTGATAGCTGAGTAGTACTCCATTGTGTAAATGTACCACAATTTTTTGTATTTGTTCATCTACTGAAGGACATCTGGGTTCTTTCCAGCTTCAGGCTCTTATAAATAGAGCTGCAATGAACATTGTGGTACATGTGTCTTAATTGTATTTTGGAGTGTCTCTGGGGTATATGCCCAGAAGTGGAATAGCTGAATCTTCAGGTAGTACTATGTCCAATTTTCTGAGGAACCGCCAGACTGATTTCCAGAGAGGCTGTACCAGTTTACAACCCCACCAACAGTAGAGAAGTGTTCCTGTTTCTCCACATCCCAGCCAGCATCTGCTGTCCTCTGAATTTTTGATCTTAGCCATTCTGGTTGGTGTGAGGTGGAATCTCAGGGTTGTTTTGATTTGCATTTCCCTGATGGCTAATGATGTTAAGCACTTCTTTAGATGCTTTTCAGCCATTCAATATTCCTCAACTGAAAACTTTTTGTTTAGCTCTGTATCCCATTTTTAATAGGATTGTTTGATTCTCTGGTGTCTCACTTCTTGAGTTATTTGTATACCTTGGATATTAGGCCTCTATCAGATGTGGGGTTGGTAAAGATCATTTCCCGATCTGTTCACTGCCATTTTGTTTTCTTGACAGTGTCCTTAGCCTTACAGAAACTTTGCAGTCTCATTAAGTCCCATTTGTTGATCTTTAACCTTAGAGCACGAGCAATTGGTGTTCTATTCAGGAAATTTTCTCTTGTGCCTATGTGTTCTAAGGTTTTCCCTACTTTCTCTTCTAATAGTTTCAGTGTGCCTGGTTTAATGAGGAGATCTTTGATCCACTTACACTTGAGCTTTGTACAAACAGATAAGAAAGACTATTTTGATTCTTCTGCATTCTGAGAGCCAGTTAAACAAACACCATTTGTTGAAGAGGCTATCCTTTTTTCCATTGAATATTTACAGCTCCTTTGTCAAAAATCAAGTGACCATATATGGGAGGGCTCATTTCTGGATCTTCTATTCTATTTCATTTATCCACCTGCTTATCTCTGTACCAGTACCATACAGTTTTTAATAGGATTGCCTCATAATATAACTTGAAGTCAGGGATAGTGATTCCTGCAGATGTTTTCTTGTTTTTGAGGATGTATTTCACTATTCTAGGTCTTTTGTTATTCCAGATGAAATTGCACATTGCTCTTTCCAACTCTATGAAGAATTGGGTTGGAATTTTGATGGGGAATGCATTGAATCTGTAGAATGCTTTTGGTAAGGTGACCACTTTTACAATGTTGATCTTTCCAATCCATGAGCATGGGAGATCTTTCCATTTTCTGAGAACTTTGTCAATTTCCTTCATCAGAGATTTGAAGGACCTGTTTTTGTCATACAGGTCCTTCACTTGCTTAGTTAGAGTCACACCAAGGTATTTCATATTGTTTGTGACTATTATGAAGGGTATCTTTTCCCTAATTTCTTTCTCTGCCTGTTTGTCCTTTGAGTAGAAGAAAGGTACTGATTTGTATGAGTTAATTTTTATATTCAGCCACTTTACTGAACTTGTTTATCAGCTGTAGCAGTTCTCTTGTGAAATTTTTGGGGTCACTTAAGTACACTATCATGTCATCTACAACAGTGATGTTTTTACTTCTTCCTTTCCAATTTGTATCCCTTTGATTTCTTTTTCCTGTCTAATTGCTCCGGCCAGGAATTCCAATACTATGTTGAATAGTGTCCCTGGATCTCTGCTGTTTTAGGTGGCAAAAGGTTTGATTGTTTGGTCTGCATGCAAGGGCCTTCAGGGTGGACCAGAGTTTCTATGTAAGAGTTCCTGCTCTCCTGGACCAACCGGAGGGCGACAGCTACTACATCCTAAGCCTAGTCCTTTCTGCACCCTGGCTACTCAGAGCACAGTCTGGCCAGGCTTGTGTCCCTGGATCTCTGCTGTTCTTGGTGGCAAATGGCCTGTGTGTTTGGTCCGCATGCCAGCGCTTTTCAGGTTGAAACCGAATCCCTAAGACAGAGTTCCTGCTCCCCTGAACCAATGGGGGGGGGCGCTTTTCCTGTGCTAGGCTCAGTCCTCTCTGTGCCCAGACTACTCGCAGCACAGTCTCACCAGACCTATGTCCCTGGATCTTCGCTGTTCCTGGTGGAAAATGGCCTGAGAGTTTGGTTTGCATGCAATGGCCTTCTGGTGTAAACCGAGTCCTTATGGCAGAGTTCCTGCTCCCCTGAACCAATCAGGGGTGGTGCTTTTCCTGTGCTCTGCCCAGATCTCTCTGACCCCAGGCTTTTAGCAGTGCAGTCTCACCAGGCCTGTGTCCCTGGATCTCTGATGTTCCCATTTGCAAATGGCCTGAGTGTTTGGTCTGCAGGCAAGGGACTTCCAGGTTGAAACCAAGTCCTTATGGCAGAGATCCTGTTCCTCTGAACCAATGGGGGGGGGGTGTGCTCTCAGTGCCCCAGCTACTTGCAGTGCAGTTTCACCAGGCCTGTGTCCCTCAATTAATTTTTTATTAGATACTCTGTATTTACATTTGAGATGTTATCCCTTTACCCTGCCTTGCTTCCATTCCCCCTCCCCCTTCATTTGCCTTTATAAAGGTGCACTCCCTTCTGATGCCCCTCTTTATCTCATTACCTTGGCATTCCTCTACACTGGGAAGTCATGCTCTCTCTGGAACAAAAGCCTCTTGTCACGTTGATGCCAGACACTGTTGTCTTCAACTACATACACAACTGGATCAATAGGTGTCTCAAAGTGCCAACAAAGGTTGTGTTTTACTCCATGGGAGTTTTGGAGGGTTGGGTTGGTTGATAATGTTGTTATCTTCCCATGAGGTTGCACCCTCTTTCAGTTTCTCAGGTCCTTTCTTTAGCAACCTCATTGGGATCCTTGAGTTCAGACTGATGGTTAGTGGTACCAGTGCTTTCTACCCTCCTTTTCTGCAATCCTCACTGCATTGGCTACTCTCATTAGACTTTTAATTTCTTGATAACAATATGGTAGTCATAGCATCAGGCATAGCAGCTTCACACATTTCCAAGAATGGGGAAGAAGCAAGTACCTTGTAAAGATTTTCTATCAGAAGAGATGTCTCAGCAGTTAAGAGCACTGCCTGTTCTTCCAGAGGTCCTGAGTTCAACACCCAGCAATGAAATGGTGGCTCACAACCATCTGTAATGGGATCCAGTGCTCTCTTCTGGTGTTTCTGAAGACAGCGATGGTGTACTCATATACATTAAATGAATAAATAATTCTTAGAAAAAGATTCTCTATTAAGAATGAGAAGATACTTCCCTATTAACTCCTTGTGAGAATTATTTTGTCTGCCATTTCATATCACTTGCACATTGGGTCACATCAGTTTAAAATAGTGGGTCTCATCTGATTATAACAGTTACATCTTCCACAAAAGGGCAGATAATTTACATTGTTCCCTTTAGCCATCCTTTTCCTCTGTCATCCAAGACAATCTTGAGAACTGGAAAGTCTCGAACACACTTGCTATCAGCTTCTTTGATGATGTTTTCAAAAGACATTCAGTCTATGATCATCCAGGTCAGCTGTGGCAGCAGGGAAACCCAGAAGCCCCAGTGGAAACATGACGTTATAGCTTGCATGAATTCTTTGCATGGGATGTATCTGGTGGATTCATTACCTAGAAGCAAACTTTCAAAATGATTTTACCATTGGTAAACTGCTATTTGGTTCCAAGAGTTGCTTTTTTAATATAACGATCTGAAATTTGATTTATCAGAGTGTGAACCTCTGGTTAGAGCATGTGCTGATATGGTAGGATCTTCTAACCAGTTTACTCTTACTCCTAAGGTGTTTTCAGATAAAGCTCAAATCGTCTCTTTCATCATGGGGGGGGGGGTTTATAATCAAGACAAATTCTTTTAGATACCAACAGAAGATGGACCCCAGTATTATTTTAGTTGTAGAAACTGACCATGAATGAGAGAACTTACTTTACCACTGAGGCTTTAGCACTTGATCTCTCCCTCTATAAACAGGGTAAAACTCCCACTTGCTAAATTATATGCAGGACATTCCAAGCACAATCTGTGTGGTTTCATTTTCAATGCCTTTTCAGTGTTATTGGCTTGGCCTTTTGCTGTGCTCTGCACTAGAAAGACTATCAAAGGGTTTCAAAAAGTCAACATGATGGGCATCTTGCTTTTTCTCAGCATGGTCCCATGATTTCAACATTTTGATCATTGCAGTACTTGAAAATTCTGGTGTTCTTTTACTTATTAAAGAAAGATAGAACTTTGGAATTTGAAACACAACTAATCTCATCAAGTTTCTCCTACAGTGTTGTAAGTTCCATAGGAACAACGTCATATTTCTGAGTGTGTGAAGCAGGATGATGTCTGTTGTGGGGAGCCGAATGCGGATGCCATTACAAGATGGCGCTGGCTCCCTCACGGTATGAGGTAAACAACTCCATATATAGTAATGCTCTTGTCAGCTAAGGCGCTGCACCCTGCGCATGCGCAGTACATAACCTATCTCCAGTCAATCCTGAGGCCTCTGGTGTCAGCAGACTGGTGACAACCAATCATGGCAAGCCCGTATGTGCTTCTCCCTATATAAGCGGACAGCTAGGGTAGTTCGGGGCCCCTCGCTTCCTGCTCTCCCCTTCAACCAAGAGGCTCCTATAAAGCGTGATCTGAGAAGAATCCTCTGGTGGTGGTTGTCTTTCCTCGCTGGTCGAGGAGCGCGCTGCATTCTGTGCTGTAGAAAATGCTCGAATATTGAAGGGATTCTATGGCATACTCTGACTACATTTTGTTTAACTGAAAAGTGACCTTCGCTAAAAAATATTAAAACATTTGTTTAATTAAAAAACAAAAGAAATTTAAACCCCTTTATGCTATTTTATATGAAAAATTAAGAGAATTCAAAACCATGCATATTGACTGAATTAAGCTGGATTAATGACAATGTATTTAAAGAGAAAAAAAAATGTATTTATAAGGAGAAAAGGGAACAAAAAACAGATGTGTTTACTACAATGATACCAACCCCACTGGTCAGGGGTAAATCTATATTGGGAGCTTTCAAGCTCTTTCTATTTCTGAATGGAAAATTGGGAACTAATTTTGTAAAATATTTCACTAAAGATATTGTACTGAAGTAAATATAAATATAAAAAGATTTTTTAAAGCAGATCTACACTCAGCAGTCTGAAGCAGGTGGACCTCTATGAATTTAAGGGAAGAGTAAGCGACACAGAAAAAATAAAAAGGACATAAATTACTGTTTATTGAGTAAACACAAACTAAAATTACAATGATTTTCTATACCCAGCCACATGTCAGAAAACACTGTCCATATCAAATGTTGGTGGGGTTGTAGAGGGTCTGCACTGTAGCCACAGAATGAGCCAGAGTTAATTATCTAGGGCAATAATATTACCTAAGTATTACTCCCTTTGAGATTTTTTTCTCGATTTTACTTAAAGAAATGAATCTATACTTATTCTGGATGTTCCCTTGCTGAGTTAAACCCTTATTTCTCATTCTTCATGGAGGTAAGACATTGATAAGCTGGGCCTTTAGCATCCTGTGTTAACTTTACCAACATATGAGAAAAGCTCAGTCCCTCACTAAGATCCTACATCACAGATTGTAAAAGAAGCACTGGGTAGTATAAGAATTTATAAAAATAAACAACTTCTTAAAAACTAAGTCACCGTGTTATCTTTTCTGTGGTGTTTTTCCTATAATACATACTAATGGAAGTAATTACACTGTATTAATGGCATTAAACTCAGAGGAATAGCAAGTTCCAATATGAGGAAAATATTAAGGCTGAATAAATCTGTCAGACTCATGGCCACAAGATGAGTCTTTGCCTATAATGTATAAATCTTTCAACCTCTCTAAAGACTCAAGGTATACACCTTGTAGCCAGTCTTCTTGACTTTATGGGTTCCTTTTTCTCCCACCTGTCTTTAATCTTCCTAACCCTTACAAGCCCCCAACAGTAGGTAGGAGAGAATAGAGGGAAACAGAGATGACATTATTGTTAAAATACTTCCTATTACTGAATAGTGTCTAGTTTCTTGAGGTAAGATTGGTCTTCAACATCAAGATAACTAATTTCTTCTTGTGGTTGTTGTTTTCTTTCTTTCTTTCTTTCTTTCTTTCTTTCTTTCTTTCTTTCTTTCTTCTTTCTTTCTTTTTTTTTTTGTGCATGACTAATTACCAAACTGCAGTCTACAGCAACCAACAACAGCAAACCAACCAACAACCTAACAACAACAAAAGCAATGCATGACAAGCCTCTCTAGGAGCTAGCCTTTCTATATCCTCTGAAGAGTCTTCAGAATTCCAGATGTCACACCATTACAGAAACATCTTCAGCTGGCAACATCCCACCCCTGCTATAGCATAGAAATTATATTAAGCTGCTGTGGTCAATCTGAAGCGTTCCCATATCCCACTTCTAGGATTAATGCAAAATCATAGTCCCAAAATACAACAAATAGATCTCTTATATTTTCAGAACAGACTAGGGGAAATGTTGATAGTGATTAAAAATTATCCTGTGAGAATGGTCATGAAACACGGACTGGGCCAGAAAAGAATAAATCAATTTTTATTTATTTGTTTTTTGTAAAGCAGAACAGTTTTAAGTGGGGAATCTGTCCCTTAAACTCCAGTGTTTAATTTTCCCAAGTGAATATAAAAAAACAATGGCCTAAAGATTCAGCAGGTAGTATTAATGTTTTTAGAATACAAGGCATTTCTTTCTGAGCCCAGAAGCCCAATGAAGACAAAATACATTAGTTTAAAAAATAAGCAATTAGATTGGTAGTAAAAGTGCCAATGTAGGTAAACATACCCTGAAGCAGATGGTAACTGATTCTTGGACACAAAATAGTGAATAAAATTACCATCACAGCCTGAAGCTAAGAAAATCCAGGACAAATTTGGAGCCATCCAGAAGCTTTTAATATACCCCAGTGCTTCATATTCCTAATTAGTCCCCTTTCTACTCCCTCAAAAAGAAATGCAGAGTTCTCTCTGCTCAGACTAGTCTTAATTTAGCATTCATTATTTGGTAATCTTAAAAACATGATGAATTTGCCTTCTCTTTGTTTAAATGAGTTTCTAATTGATTTTTAATTTTTAAAAATTGATGTTAATTTTTGTGAAAATATTTATTTTTACACTTCTACTTGGAAGAGTATATTCAAATTTTGTCTCAAAAGATTATTCAGGAGACTCTAGTTGCTTAAAATTCACTCTAAAAAGATCAAAATGTGCTGAGAAGTAAGTAGGATTAACCTTTACTAATGGGGTTATTATCCAAACATAATGGTGATTCATTTTCAAAGTACATACATGCTTCAAATGGATTTTTTTTTTTATTTTTAGCAGAGTTTTCAGTCTTCCAGAAGTCTTTATAATTTGTATTGACAAAAACCAGATGGAAATGGTTACCCTGGAAGAAATCTGCCTAGGACTCACTTATGCATTTAGGGACTCATTCTCAAAATAGCTACACACCATCGGACACACTTTACCTAGTTTATAGTCAGATTTTAAAAATTCAGCTCTTCAGTCTAGGTTGAAAATTTTGTTTAACAAAAAATACAGTAATATGGATAATGAAATGGACAGATAAAAACACCACGTCCAAGACTTTTCTCTTAATCCCAGAAACTATAAGCACACTAACTATATGCTAATAAAAAATTAAGACTCCTAATCAATTGGCTGACATGGATTTGGAGAAATTAACCACATCCAATCACATATGAAGTTCCTTATAATTATGAAGGAGATTCAATTACAGAGAGAGACCCTAGGCTTTGATGTTGGAAGAAGGGGCCATGGGCCAAATGACAGAGCCAAGGGCAGAAACAAATAGCGAACAAACAAACAACAAAACTAAGAAAAAACTCTTATTTACAGCCTCTCTCAGAACATCCATCCCACCTATTGAGACACATCCGAAATACCTGGCCTTGAAAATTATAAGAAATTTGATGTGCATTGGTGGCAAATGCCTTTAATCTCAGAATATAGGACTCAGAAGCAGGTAGATCTCTGAAATTGTAGGCCTATAGGAGAATCCCTGCCTCAAAAACAGATTATAAGGAATTTAAGTTACTTAAAGCATCTACATTTAAGGTCATTGATTATAACAGCAATGAGGAACTAGTACTGATGACATTAATGATAAATTAATGAGATGCTGTCTATACCTACTGATAAAAATCAAGCCTGTATTTCTCTCTCCAGTAACTAATTCTGAGCAGGGTGTTTAAGGAGAAAGTAAAAATTGATCTCGTCCTTCAAAAAGACTACGGTTTGGCATGGTAACAGACTCATAAAACAAAGTGTGTGAAAAATTTATCTTTAAAATTAGGTTACTTTGCTTATCCCATATAGCAATCTGGAATCCCCCCAACAAAACAAAACAAAACACCAAACAAACAAACAACAATAATAAAAAGAAAAAAAAAAAACAGTTGCCTGCCCTCTGTTCCACAATTCATTTGAATAGCGAGAAGACCACTATTCACTATATAGCTCCAGGATGGAGACAGAGCTCTTGAATATCACTCTAAGCAACAACTAAGTTTTTTTCTCTGAGATAGGCTTTATTTAAGAAGAGCCGGAGGACAGACCACAGCACAGAAGGTCAATGGGATTATAGGTGGGTTTAGCTAGAGGTGATATTGTGAAGTCAGCTAACTTTGCTCTGTGCTTTAACACTTCTGGAGTCAGTCTCCCTAAAATCACCCCCCTCTTTACCTGGAAATTCTCTTGACACTTTATTCCTGCCCCATGTTTTTATGTCACTGAAATATGTATCACTTGAATTTATTTGTTTGATGTTATGCCTTTAAAGCATAACAGTGATCAATGCAGGATTCTTGCCAAAGGCGTTCATTACTACAGGTAAACTACCGGACAGGATGGTCATTGGAAAGAACTATATTCAAAATTTTAATCATAGCTGAGAGGAGCTGGATAAACTGGTATATACCTGAAATCCCAGCATTTGGCAACTGAAGCAGGAGAGTGCCAAGCTCTGGGCCAGCCTGGACCACAAACTAAAGACTTTTAAAAGGTGAAAGCCAAAACTAAATAAGAAAGAAACCTGCCAAGAGTCGATTTTAATGGGAAATTCTGAGGATAGCTATTCCCATCAAACCTATGGAGAAAAAAGTAAGGCTGACAAGTGTCCAGACAAGAAAGTCTCTCAAAAGTGTACTGGAAGTTGGCCTGAAAAACCTAAAAGTTAAGCACCTCCTTGTGAGAACATCTAGGCCTTATAACTGCGTTTAGAGTTGTCTACAGCATCAGCTAATACAATTTTCTCTCTGCTACCTTTTGCCCACTGATTTGGAAATTATGTTCATCAAATTACTCTCAACTCCATTACTGAGCATGTAGTCTTTTATAATTGTTATAATGCACTTCAGATGTTTTAAAACTGCTTTTCTCCTCTTCATTGTGCAGTGACCTTAGAAATAATTTTCTACATGGAAGGCAAAAGATTTGCTTTTCACCGAGCTAAATAACTTGCTAAATAGCTCACCAAATGGTTGTTAATTTTACCCATTATTCAATCACTAGTTCTTTGACAATTCATTGGCTCCCAGCCAGTCTTCTTTATTTGATAGAAATTTGGGTGGTAAAATAAATGGAAGTGATAATGTTATTAGTTATATTATTGCATTAGTAATTCATGATGCTCAAACAAAAATACACAAAGATTTAAAACATAAACCTATCCATTAAGACTATGGATTTCTTAGAATCACAATTCAGCCATTGGTCTCAAAAAAGTTCAGATGAGCACTCATGAATATAAGCTTAGTATTTTTCTTGTCATTTTGAGGGCAAAGCTTTAAGTAAAACACAGATCTAATGACTTTCCAAGTGTCGCAACCTAGGTTTCAGAAGTTCCAAGGAGCAAGCACCATTATAAAAGCTCCTGTGGGTGAAAGATAACTCAGAAAACAGGTAGTCAGTCACAGGCAGCCTTCTGTGAAGGAAAGGCTACAGGGTAAAAAGCAGCAAGGACAAGGGAGAGGAAATAACTGAAAGAAGCAATAGGTTTTTGATAAAGAAAAATAAAATTTTTGAAGGAATAGATTCTTTCAACAAACATTGTATGCTTTACCAAAATTACCACAATTCATATTCATAGTAAGAGTAGTCATCCTGAGTGATGTAGTCACAAAAGAGTACTCATGGTATGTACTCACTTATAAGCAAATACTGCCCCCCCCCACAAATCTCTGAATACCCAAGAAACCATCCACAGAACTTATGAAGCTCAGAAAGAAGAAGACCAGAATGTGGATGCCTCTTAGAAGGGAGAACAAAACAGGGGAGGAAATACAAAGTCAAACAGAGGAGCAGGGATTGAAGAAATAATCTGCAGAGACTGCCTCACCTGGAGAATCACCCCATATGCAGCCACCAAACCCAAGCACTATTGCTGATACCAAGAAGTGTTTACTGTCAGGAACCAGTCATGGATGTCACTTCAGAGGCTCTGCCAGAGTCATATAGATACAGATGAGGATGCTTGCAGTTAAACATCAGACGGAACACAAGGACCCCAATGAAAGAGCTAGAGAAAGGACTGAAAGAGCTGAAAGGTTTGCAACCTCATGCAAAGAACAACATCATCATAAACCAAGGCACTGAGGTGGAGAGGATGATTGGGAGAGGGACCACCTTTAGGGAAGCAAGTTGAGGGAAAGGAGGAAGAGGGATTGGGGGTAAAGGGTATAACATTTGAAATGTAAATATAGAGAATATCCAATAAAAATTTAAAAAGTGTAGTTAAATGACAAAATCTTCAGAGAAGGAGGAAAACACATTATCATCTCTCAGTCTTTTCATGCTGATACAACACAATACTGTAGCAGGTTATGCACAAATGGTAGGAATGTATTTTCCTTATAGATCTGGATAAAGAGGTGTCCAATACTGAAGTATCATCAATTGTTGACTCATAATTGGCCTAGATTCTGCTTTCAAGATGGTATTTAAATCCAGGTCATCATGTGGTAAATGGCCAAAAAGGCATAAACGTTTATCTTACCCATGAGGAAGAATCCTGAGGGCTTAACTTCCTCTCTCCTTCCTCACACTGTTGCACTGGGGATCTGAAGAGGAAACATGAACAGTAAAACCATATCAATAATGACTATTAAGCATTACAAGTTTTAGTTTAACATCTGATACAATAAGAAGGCAAACGTAATTATATATAAGGAATAGATAGTAGGGAATTCGTGATGGAGAATTCAGTGATGAGATGAATTCAATGGAGAGGATAAACCTATACAGAGGAATACAGTTATGTGAATTTATTCCCTGCTGTTGGAAAATGTATTGGAGGTGGCTTGTTACACAATATTCCTTAATAAATGATCCTTAGACACAAAACTTATTTCACAAGTAGAGTAATTAACAGATCAACATGATAAAAAATAGATTTCTTTTCATCCTATCCTTGTGTCTGTAAACTATACGGAAAACATTTTAAATATTTGAGACCATGTCTATTCTGCCTCAGGGCTTACACTTTTTCAAAAAAATTGGAAATTCAATTTTTTTGCTACCAATATTGGAAGATCTAAAATCTAGCCAACTAGCCAATTAGCTTCTAGAACACAAAAATCTTCAAATCATGTTTTTATTTTCACACTAACATTTACATAAACTTTATATATATTTTTGGTATTAAATGTTTTTGAATAAAACAGCTGAACTCGCATAATACAGTCATTTAAATATTATATACTGGGGTTGGGGATTTAGCTCAATGGTAGAGCATTTGCCTAGGAAGCACAAGGCCCCAAGTTCAGTCCTCAGTTGCAAAGAATAAAATATTAAGTACTTTGTAGCAATTGGTAAACAACATTATATTTGATGAAGGAAAGAATTCTGTTATCACTTTTTATAATGATAATTGCCCTCATTTGACTTCTATGAGGCTATAGAATGAGTATTCATGTGTCATCAATGGCTAAATCTGTAGATCATTTTATAGCAACTTTTTATCAACAGCTTATAGAAATTTATGAAAATAAATCAATTTATTTCTTCCACTACAAGAGATATGTATTAAAAATACCAAAGAACCCCATCCCAGTCATGCTATTATAATTGGGTGTTTAAGGAATCATTTAAAAAATCAAATAACGTTTGAAAATGACCAGAAAGATTTCATTGTATGTTGAATATTCTTGACAGAAATCAAAACCAAAAGCTCTTCACATGAGTAAAAATATAATCAGTATTATTGTGTAATAAAATATAAACAGTCCAAAGTCTTTCTTAAAATTAATTTCTGAGCAATTAGATCAAAGCAGTCACTATCATTCTTCATTTACAACATTTTCAATGGTTTGTTCTTGGGATCTATATATGTCTCTTTAACAAAGACCAAAATAACTGTTTATGCTATTTCTTAAGGCCTGCTGATGGGTTGTCAACTGCCCTCTGTATTGCCACAGCAAAAATAAATTACTGTAACAAAGCTTTGTTTCCTATTTCTCCTCACATCCATCACAGTGAAGGCAAGAACTTTTTTCTCTCTTTGCTTCTGTGATCTTATAAATCCTTACAGGACAAGTGTCTGCTTCTCCAGAGGACACACCTGGAAGATGGTGAAGTTTCCAGTAAAGAACTTTTCATTGTATTAAATTGACATACCCATTTATCTATGCGACAAACACTTCGTACCTCCTGTGCTAGGTACTACTTTATGCTTTGGGCTATCGTACTAATTAAAACAAAGTTGTTTTTAAGATTGTGTGTCTACACACATACATATATACATATGTTGCATTTTTACATTACAAAGTGTGTGCATGTGTGTGAGCACAAGCCGTCATGGAGATCAGAAGACAGGTTGTAAGAGTTGCTTCTATGCTACCATGCTGTGGCTTCTGAGGCATATTTCAGTTTGCCAAGACTATAGGCAAGCTCCTTTCTTTGCTGAACAATAACATCAGCCTCCTAAAGTGCAATTTTAGTTCTAGAGGGATGTAATTTTAACCAAGATTTTACACGGTATGACATACACATAGAGTAGTTGTTGCTAAAAGAATAAATGCCAAAAAACCACCCAGGATAGGGAAGTTTCCAAACCATGTCCAGTGACATCTAATTTCTTAGAGCTACCAGTTCTACCAACTTTGATGAAACAGAAGATACTGCTAGGCATTTTGGAAATATAAGAGTGAGAACACATAGCTTCTTCTCTAGTCATACACATGTGAAAGAAGACAATAGGAGAGATCTGGAAAATGAGAAGTCTTCAGCTTATCTTTCTTGCCTTTGACATATTTGATATTAAAGAAAGGCCTTTTGAAAAGGGGGTGGGGGCAGGAGGAGAAAAATTTTGCCAGTGACTTTTCTTTTAGAGCAGAAAGGAGATCAGATGAAATCAAGCCTTATGTTAAAGGGACCTGTGGTAAAATAAAGCATAGACACTTCAAAATAAAATTTTAGCACCGATATTCTTTGAAGTGCAAACTCACATAAAAAACTATGATGCTTTTACTCCCTTCAATTTCTTTTTTAATTGATCATTTTAATGATTGATACCAGTATGTAATGAATTTGATCATATTTACCATATCAGCTTCTCACCACATCCATTTATCCCCAACTAGTCTCCCTTCCATGTTAATATCTTTTCCCCAAATAAATTTGATTTTTCATTTGTCTGTAAATCTTGTATAGAAGACCTTCACACTATACAAACTATTTCATTAATGTACTCACATCTACTTGACTCCCCTGCCCCAAAACCTGTGATAGTGTGAATAGTTTTGGTCTCCATTGTCTCGCGCCTAACGTCTCGCCAGCAAGAACGACGCGCGGCAACAGGATTCTTCTGCGAACAACCTTTACTGTACAGTACTCTTGAGCAGGGGACCACGAGGAAGAAAAGTGCAGGGCTTATATATGCCCAGGAGACTCGTGTCGCTACCTGATTGGTGTACCCTCCAGTATCTCATTAGCATGCCCCTAGAGCGGGCTGTGACGTGCGTGGTACATGCGCACTACGTCCCTCGGGCTGGACAACAGCTCTGTTTGCTGAATCATCAGCAGGAAGCCGGAGCCATCTTTGGGTGCTGCACAAATGGCTACCAACACTCCATAGATTCATGTGTTTGAATGTGTCACCCATAGAGAATGGTATCACTATTAGGAGGTGTGGCCTTCTTAAAGGAAGTAAGTCACTGTAGAAGCAGGGCTTTGAGGTCTTAAGTGCTCAAACTACATTCAGTGCAAAATCAAACCCACTCTTCTTCTCGCTGCTTTTGTATCAAGATGTAGAACTCTTGGTTTCCCCCACACCAAGTCAGCCTGCAGAAAGCCATGCTTCTCATCGTGATAATAGACTGAACCTCTGAAACTGTAAGCCAGCTCAAGTTAAACATTTACTTTTATAAGAGTTTCCTTGGTCATGATACCTCTTCACAGCAATGAAACCCGAACTGAGACACACCCATTCCTTTTTAAAATTTACATGTTGTGAACGACAGGGTGCACACCAAGACATTTTTGTAGGGGTCAGAAGAGGTCATAGGTACCAGGATTAAATTCAGGCCTTAAGGTTTGGCAGCAAGTGTTTTCAAGCACTGATCTGTATCTTTCAACCCCCATTCCCCTCTTTTTAACCTAATGTCATGGACACCTAGAGGGAATGCAAGCAAGCTGGACTGAAAGAAAGATAGAACTACTGCATATATATATTCTAGAAAATACAAGATACCTTTTTAACATTCTGAATAGAAAAAGGCATCAGAATATTCATCTTACATGAACATGCATTTATTTGGGAACTCAGTCAAAATATCTTGTTGGTTGTTGCACCCTTTCAAATGCATGATGACAAAATAAAATGTTTCCTTAAGCCTTAAAGTTACAAAGCTTCGTTCCCTTCACTGTGTATATATTAACCAAATGGTACTTCTGCATCTACAGGGTACCTGGCAATAGGCATATACTCAGCTTTATAGTGACTCATCATTGTGTTGACAACTATGTGGCCTGTACTCATCTATATCTTTGCACATAGATTGTACTGATGGATGTAAATCAGAAGATAGTATGACTTGGTCTGGACTATGAGGAAACTTCTCTTTTATGAGAGAATCCCTAGGCATACTTTTACTTTAAAAGCACAAAGTGTGGTGCAAATAGTCTTAACATGATGTCCAGGGATCTGTAGAGGACCCATACATCCAATCAGAAGATAAGTAGGCCTAAAGATATTCCATAGAGCATGGTACAGGGCACTCACTATATTCATGCAACTCATTGGGGAGCCAATTCATGACTTCCATATAATTTTCATAGAGCCCAGTGACTCTCAAAAAGTTAATGAAATAGATGCATGTCTTCAAAGACCAGAATATATATTTTAAGGCTTGAATTTAAATATCTCCTCTCCTTTCAGTAAAGACAACTAACTAATGAATGAATGGTGTTGAAGAATTAAAGAATTTCAGATGAGAGATTTTGTACAATAGGGGTTATCATATTGTTCAGGAAACCTGCATACCTGTAAAAAACAAAGAAAACCCTAACTTAGGCTTTACCTTCTCATCACATTCTTCCTTCTCTTCTCTCTCCTCCTCCCTCCACTTTCTCCTTCTCTCTTTTCTTTCCACTTCTATTTCTATTTCTGTTCCTTGTTTCCTTCTCCCTCTGCCTGTCATCTTTCTTCTATCCTCCTTCCTTTTGTTTTTATTCATCTCTTTTATCCCCCTTTTCCTGATTTAATTGTCTTTTAAATTTTCTTTTCTCCCTTCTATTTTTATCCTTTTTTTCTTTTTGATTTTTCCAGTGGTTTCCCTAGTGTGTACAATTTATATTTGTCTCTATTTAAGTTGATTGTTAAATAATACTATATAACTTCACAGAAAATTCCAGTCCCTTATGACAGATGGCCCTAAATTTATCTCCATTTGTCCTGATTACATAGTTTAATTCATTCTATCTATCCACATTCTCTCATAAATCAATGTAATGGTATGACTACTATTACTCTGAAAAATTGTCTATTAAAAATTATGAATAATCAAAATAGTAGATACTAGACCCAGAAAGCTCTGAATACCAAAGAAACAATTCACAGACATTATGAATCTCAAAAAAAAAAAAAAGAAAGACAAAAATGTAGATGCCATAGTCCTTCTTAGAAGGGAGAACAAAACACTCAAGGAAGGAAATTCAAGATTAAATAGAGGGAAAGGAATTGAATAAAATATCATTCAGAAGCCACCTCACACAGGGATCCACCACATATGCAGCCACCAAAACCAAGCACTATAACTGATGCCAAGAAGTACTTACTGGCAGGAACCAGATAGAGATGCCTCCTCAGAGACTATGTCATAGTCATATAGATACAGCAAAATATACCTGCAGCTTATCATAGGACTGAACACGAGGACTCCAATTAAGGTGGAAAGAAAGGGCTGAAGGAGCTGAAAGTGATTGCAACATCACGGGAAGAACAAAATTATCAAACAACCAAACCCTCTAAAACCTCCATGGACTAAAACACCAACCCTTTAGCACATATTGAGAGACCTACTAATCCAGTTGCATATACCAGTGCCTGGCATCACTGTGAGAAGAGGCTTTTGGTCTAGGGAGGGCATGTTTTCTCAATGTAGAGGAATGCCAAGGCAATGAGGTGGAGAGGGTGATTAGAAGGGAGTGTACCTTGTGAAGTCAAATGGAGGGGGAAGGGAGATAAGAGTGGGTCAGGGGGAAAGGGATAACATCTCAAATGTAAATACAGAGTATCTAATTTAAAAAACGAATTCTGAGAAGTAAGTTGAGAGGTAAGCCAAACTTTATTACTCTTGATGTTCTTGAAAAATCTCAGACAAACTCGATATGTCAGCTCAATAATAGAGTCTATGTCTACAGACAGCAGACAGGTTGGGAGCATGATGAAAATGACCATTCCATTTAGGAGCAGCCGAGCCGACAAGGGCAGGACATTCTGTTCCCAGATATTAGTCTCATGACTTAATACAGTATCCTGAAGCCTTCTGGCTTTATCTGCAGTGTGTGCCCATGTTCAAGGTGCTCATGATTCTTATAAACTCATTTTAATTTGTACAATAGGAAAATTTATTCCTGATATTCTTTTAGAAGTTATTAACAAAGCTTAAGTGGTATCTGGAAACTTGTCTAGTACTACTGGGAAATTTCCTTTCAGACTGAAGCAATTATTTCTTTCTCTGATTTCTTATAACAATAACTCTGGGTGGTTGCTTTTTGGTTAATACTTGTATGAATTATACATTTATCTGCATCTTTCAACCTATCTAATTCTATTGACTATGTTTGGGTTTCCGGCACCTGGCAGCAATACAGTGATTTTGGTGCCCAAAATTTTAGCATTAAACTTTCGGAAATATCCATTTTGTAGACATGTAGTTTTAGATCTTTTTGGTGTTTTCTGATTGCTTCTATTTGAAGAATTCAATCTCACAGAAAATTCAAAGCTATTTTAGTAGATATTTGAAACTCAAATATTGTTTGTTATGTTGGTCCATATTGGTGTTTAAAAAGAAGGCATACTGTGGGCTTGGAAAATTGCTTAGTGGTCAAGAACATTTGCTTTTTATTAAGGAGGGTCCTGGGATCAGTTCCTATTTCTCACATGGTGACTTATAACCATATGATTTTAAAAATTCTGGTGTACTTCTCTTGCTTCCAAACATAGCAGGCATATACACAGGGCATATTTATACATTCAGGCAACACACACATGGACACACAAACACACACAGGCACACACAGACACACACTCAAACACACACACAAAATAAAAATAATAGTTATAAAAATAAGTATGCCATGTCCTTATGGAGTCAGCAAGCACTGAGAGCAAAATTGAAAGGTACTAATGTATAGCTACCCCTCCTCATTATTTTACCTGTGTAATTCTGTATAATGTGGACAGAAGTATGAATGCTGTAGAAAGAAGGATATCTTGGCTACTGTGATTGCCTAAGCTCCCGTGTTTACCATTATGCAATATCATGAGCTCAGTGCCTATTTGAAAATGATTTGGCAGAATCTGTGAGAGAAATCACAGGTTATTTCACTACTGAAGAAATGTCACCAAGTTGAAATCTTTGCTAAGACCCAATGCCCTTGCTCTAGAACTCAATTTATTAAAAATTAAATGACCATATTTTTTCACTATCATTAAATGCACAGTACCATCCTACAGTTATGTTTGTCTCTTTAAAAACTTGTGATGGTTTTCTAATCCAGGATTTTTTATCCTTATGTTATACCTGAGATTTAATCTTCAGATAGAAGGGGGAAACATTACTTTGTTGTCTTTAAGATTAAACACAACTTTTTCTATAAAATCTTCTGATTCATTTTATTCCTATTGAATAACTTTAGTGTTGACCAGCCTATAGGAATATGAGTCAGTTTACAAGGTAAGGTTTATCTATTTGCCTTACTCTTCCATATCAAGAATTGTGTCAAAGTAATAGAAGCACTTAGTTTATGTTGGTTGTATATCATGGAATTATTTGGTTAAGTTTCATTCAAAAGTATTTAGCCATCTCATGTCCCATCTCATCTGTAACTGATGGGTTATAAGAAAAATCCACATCCAACCTTCAGAGTCAGATGGAATGAGCAAGATCCAGGGTGAATTTTTCTACAAAGAGTGAATATAATTTCTCTGTAGTTCTCATGCTAACTCTTTATAAGAAGTATTTTGAACTCTTTATGATTAAAAAAGGGAGGAAATCTGCTTTACTGAACTTCTCATAAAAAAATATCCTATTGACCAGATCTTGTAAAATGGCTATTACTAGATATCTCTGCCTTCCTCCACAGCATCTTTCTTACTGTCTGAAACTTTGATAGCTCACATGAACAAAATATAGAGGTAGATTTTATTTTATTTTTTTCTTTCTTAACTTACATTTCTTTTTTATTCTTATTTTAACAACTTTATTTTAAAAAACAAAGATAAATGAACAAATTTTAATCATTTTTGCATGAAAGTATACAAATACATTTCTGTCAGTGCTTGGCTTTATTTTTTTAAAGGTTTGATAGTGTGCATTAAGGTCCTCCTAGTAATCATGAGCCAAAGTACATGCAAAAAAAGGATGTAACATGGAATAAGTCAAAGTATTCTTGGTGTGTGAGGATTGAGCATAATGTTTTTTTTTTCTTTTCTTTTTTTCTTAAACTTGACACAGTCTATGAATGCACCATTGTGTAAATTCACCACAATTTTTGTATCCATTCATCTACTCTAGGACAGCTGGGTTCTTTCCAGCTTCTGGTTATTATAAATAGAGCAGCTATGCACACTGTGGTGCAGGCGTCTTTGTTTTATATTGGAGTGTCTCTGGGGTATATGCCCAGAAGTGGAATAACTGGATCTTCAGGTAGTACTATGTCCAATTTTCTGAGGAATCGCCAGACTGATGTCCAAAGTGGTTGTATCAGTTTACAACCCCACCAACAGTGGAGAAGTGTTCCTGTTTCTCCACATCCTCACCAGCATTTGCTGTCATCTGAGTTTTGGTTCTTGGCCAATCTGACTGGCATGAGGTAGAATCTCAGGGTTGTTTTGATTTGCATTTCCATGATGGCTAAGGATGTTGAGCACTTCCTCAGATGTTTCTCAGCCATTTAATATTCCTCAATTGAGACCTTTTTTTTAAAGCTCTGAACCCCATTTTTAATAGGGTTGTTTGATTTTCTGGTGTCTAGCTTTTTTAGTTATTTGTATACCTTGGATATTAGGCCTTTATCTGATGTGGGGTTGGTAAAGATCTTTTCCCACTCTCTTGGCTGCCATTTTGTTTTCTTGACAGTGTCCTTAGCCTTACAGAAACTTTGCAATCTCATGAAGTCCCATTTGTCAATCTTTGACCTTAGAGCACAAGCCACTGGTGTTCTGTACAGGAAATTTTCTCCTGTGCCTATGTGTTCTAAGTTTTTCCCTAATTTCTCATCTAATAGTTTCAGTGTACCTGATTTAATGTGGCGATCTTTGATCCACTTGCACTTGAGCATTGTACAAGGAGATAAGAAAGGGTCTATTTTTATTCGTCTGCATGCTGAGTGCCAGTTGGATCAACACCATTTGTTGAATAGGCTGTCCTTTTTCCATTGAATGTTTATGGCACCTTTGTCAAAAATCAGATGACCATATACATGAGGGCTCATTTCTGGATCTTCTATTCTTTTCCATTGATCCACATGCCTATTCCTGTACCAGTATTATGCAGTTTTTAGCACAATTGCCTTGTAATATAGCTTGAGGTCAGGGATAATGATTCCTGCAGATGTTTTCTTGTTGTTGAGGATGGATTTCACTATTCTAGGTCTTTTGTTATTCCAGATGAAATTGCACATTGATCTTTCCAACTCAATGAAGAATTGTGTTGAAATTTTGATAGGGATTGCATTGAATCTGTAGATTGCTTTTGGTAAGATGGCCATTTTTAAAATGTTGATCCTTCCAATCCATGAGCATGGGAGATCGTTCTATTTTCTGAGATCTTCCTTGATTTCCTTCTTTAGTGGTTTGAAGTTCTTGTCATACAGGTCCTTCACTTGATTAATTAGAGTTACACAAAGGTATTTCATAGTTTTTGTGACTATTGTGAAAGGTCTCTTTTCCCTAATTTCTTTTTCAGAACTTTTGGGGTTCTCATATCAGTTTATCAGTGAATGCATACCATGTGTGGTTTTTTTTTTTTTTTTTTTTTTTTTTTTTTTTTTTTGTGACTGTGTTACCTCACTCACGACGATAGCTTCTAGTTCCATCCATTTGCCTAGGAATTTTATAAAGTCATTGTTTCTTACATCTGAGTAGCACTCCATTGTGTAACTGTATCACAATTTCTGTATCCATTCCTTGTTGAAGGGCATCTGGGTTCCTTCTAGCTTCTGGCTATTATAAATAAGGTTGCTATAAAAATAATAAAAAATGTGTCCTTTTTAGATGTTGGAGCTTCTTTTGGATATATGCCCAAGACCAGAATAGTTGGGTCTTTTAGTAGTATTATGCACAATTTTCTGAAGACCACTAGACTGATTTCCAGAGTCTTTGTACCAACTGGCAATCTCACCGACAATAAAGGAGTGTCCTCTTTAACCACATTTTCCCTATCATCTTCTGTCACCTGAGTTTTTGATCTTAGCCATTCTGACTGTTGTAAGGTAGAATCTCAGGGTTGTTTTGATTTGCATTTCCGTGATGACTCAGGATATTGAGCATTTCTTTAGGTGCTTCTAGGCCATTTGGTAATCCTCAGTTGAGAATTTTTTGTTAGCTCTGTACCCCATTTTTGATAGGATTCTTGGATTCTCTGGAGTCTAACTTCTTGAATTCTTTGTATATATTGGATATTTGCCCACTGTCAGATGTAGGATCGGTAAAAATCCTTTTGCAATTTGTTGGCTGCCATTTTGTATTTTTGATACTGTCTTTAAGCTTACAGAAAGTTTACAATTTCATTAGGTCCCATTTATCAATTCTTGATCTTAGAATATAAGCCATTGGTGTTCTGTTCAGGAAAATTTCCCCTGTACCTATGTGTTCTAATCTCTTCCCCACTTTTTCTTCTAATAATTTCAGTGTACTTGTTTTTTTTTTTTTTTTTTTTTGGTGGAGGTCTTTGATCCAGTTGAACTTGAGCATTGTATAAGGAGATAAGAATGGATCAATGTGCATTCTTCTGCTAACAGTTGAACCAACACAATGTGTTGAAAATCCTTTCCTTTTTCCATTGAATATTTTTAGCTCCTTTGTCAACGATCAAGTGTCCATAGTGTGTGGGTTCATTTCTGTGTCTTCAGTTCTGTTCCACAGATCTACCTGCATATCTCTGTACAAATACCGTGTGGTTTTTATCAAGATTGATCTGTAATATAGCTTGATGTTAAAGACGATGATTCCCCTGGGAATTTTTTTATTTTTGAGAATAGTTTTACCTATCCTAGGTTTTTTGTTATTCCAAATGAATTTGCAAGTTGCTCTATCTAACTCTAGGAAGAATTGAGTTGGAATTTTGATGAAGATTCTATTGAATATGTAGATTGTTTTTGGCAAGATGGCTATTTTAACAATATTGATATTTCCAATCCATGAGCATGGGAGACCTTTTCATCTCTGAGATCTTCTTCAATTTTCTTCTTCAAATAGTGATATTTTGACTTATTCCTTTCTAATTTGGGTTTCTTTAACTATATTTAATAGGTAGGTAGAGTGTGGGAAGCCTTGTCTAGTCCCCAATTTTCATGGAATTGCCTCAAGTTTCTCACTGTTTAGTTTGATGCTGCCCACTGTTATTATGTTGATGTATGGGCCTTGAATTCCTGAACTTTCTAAGACTTATAACATGAAAGGCTGTTGAATTTTTTTCAAATGCTTTCTTGGCATCTAGTGAAATAATCATGTGGGGTTTTTTTGGTTTTTTGAGGTTTTTAGAGGATGATGTTGATGAATTTCCATACACTGAACTGTCCCTGCATCCCTAAGATGAAGCCTACTTGATCATGATGAATAATCATTTTGTTGTTGTCATGAATTCGGTTTGCAAGAATTATATTGAGTATTTTTGCATTGATATTCATGAGGGAAATTGGTCTGAAGTTCATTTTCTTTGTACAGTCTTTGTATAGTTTAGGTATTACTGTAATTGTGGCTTCATAAAATAAGTTGGGAAGTGTTCCTTCTGTTTCCATTTTATTGGATATTTTGAAGAATATTGATATTAGTTCTTCTATGAAAGTCTAAAAGAATTCTGAACTAAACCCATCTAATTCTGACTTTTTTTTTTTTTTTTTTTTTGGCTTGGGGAGTTTTGATAACTACTACTTCTATTTCTTTAGGGTTTATGAGACTGTTTAAATGGTTTATCTGATCATGATTTAACTTTGGTATGTGGTATCTATCTTGAAGGTCTTTCATTTCCTTTAGTTTTTTCAGTTTTGTTGAGTATAGTCTTTTGTACAAGAATCTGATAATTTCTTGAATTTATTTTTTTCTTTAGTTTATGTTGTTATGTCTCCTCTTTCATTTCTAATTTTGTTAATTTGGATACACTTTTTACCCTCTTGTTAGGCTGGCTAAGTGTTTTTTTTTTTTTTATCTTTTTTTTTTTTAATCCTCAAAGAAGCGGGTCCTGGTTTTGTTTATTCTTTGTATATTTTTGTTTGTTTCTACTTGGTTGATTTCTTCTCTGAGTTTGATTATTTCCTACTGTTTACTTCTCTTGAGTGTATCTGGTTTTTTGTTGTTGTTATTGTTTGTTTGTTTTTTGTTCTAGAGCTTCCAGGTGTGCTGTCAAGCTCCAGTTTCTTTTTGTTGCAGGAAGATTATTTTCTTACTTTTCTTATGGTGTACTTTTCTCCTTGTGTTGGGGTTTTTCATCTATTGTCTTTTGTAGATCTAAATTTGTGGACAGATACTATGTAAATTTGTTTTAGTCCTAGAATATTTTGGTTTCTTTATCTGCTGTAATTGAGAGTTTTGCTGGATATACTAACCTGAGCTGGCATTTGTGTTCTCATAGGGTCTGTTTGACTTCTGTCCAGGATCTTCTCGCTTTCATAGTTTTGGTTGAGATTGGTCTGCCTTCATATGTTACTAGTTTCCTTTATTGCTTTTAATATTCTTTCTTTGTCTCTAAATTTGGTGGTTTTACCATTATGTGTTAAGAGGAATTTCTTTTCTGGTCCAATCTATTTATAGTTCTATAAACTTCTTGTATGTTCATGTTCATCTTGTTTTTTAGGTTAGGGAAGTTTTCTTCTATGATTTTGTTGAAGATGTTTACTGGGCCTTTTAGTTGGATGTCTTTGCTCTCTTCTACATCTATTATTCTTACCTTTGGTCTTCTCATTCTGTCCTGGATATTCTGGATATTTTGGGTTAGGAGCTTTTTGTTTTTGCATTTTCTCTGTTATGTCAATGTTTTCTATGTTATATGCCCCTAAGATCCTTTCTTCCACCTCTTGTAGTCTGTTGGTGATGCCTTCATCTCTGACTCCTGATCTCTTTCTTATGTTTTCTACCTCAAGGGTTGTCTACTTTTTTGATTTCTTTATTGTTTCTTTTTCTATTTTCCATGCTTTCATTTGTTTGGATGTGCTTTTCTGTAGCTCTTTAAGCGATTTTGTGTTTTCTCTTTAAGGGCTTCTACTTGTTTACATGTGTTTTCCTGTAACACTTTAAGGGAGTTATTCATGACCTTTAAGAGGACCTCCATCATCATCATGCAGTATAATTTTAGTTCCATATCTTCTTTTTATGGTGTGTTGGGAAATCCACTACTTGCTGTGGGAGAACTGGGTTCTGATATTATCAGGTTTTCTTGGTTTCTATTGCTTAAGTTATTATGCTTGCCTCTTGCCATCTTGTTATCTGTGATGTAGGCAATCCTGTCTCTGACTAGAGCTTATAAATCCTGTGGGTCTGAGGGCCTGTGGGTTTAGGAGGGAGATTACTCCTGGGTGTATGGCTCTTTTTGGGCAGGCAGTGAGTTTTGATGGTGGTGACTTGGTTCTGTCTTTATAGGCTCAGGTGGCAGAGTGCTTGTGAGGCTCTTCAGTGTGGTCAGCAGCTTGTGTGCAGGCCCTGAGTCCTGATTCCAGAGACCTGGCTTTCTTCTCTGAGCTGGAACAGGCCCTTACCCAGGCAGGGACATGCTACCTGAGCACTGAGAGTTCCTGGTGGTCTCTTCCTGATAGTCAGTGTGTGTATGTGTTGGGGGGAGGTTCATCTGTGGTGTCACCACTGTTCTTGAGTGGGAAAGCACTAGTGAGGCTCTTCTGAGTGCTCAGCAGTCTGCAGACAGGCTCTCAGTCCTGATGGCAGAGACCTTGCACTGTCTATGGGCCAGATCAGACCTGTTTCCAGAAAGCATGAAGCTACCTAGACCCCAGAGTTTCCTGGGATAATCATGGGGTGGGGAGTGGGAGACTGACTTGTGGGTTCAGGTGGGAGAGTGATTTGAGGCTCTTCTGATGCTCAGTGGTCTGCAGACAGGCCCTGAGTCCTGATGGCAGAGACCAAAATTAGAGGAAGTTTCTTAAGTTAATGATTTCAAATGAGCAACACTCATTTATTATTGGTTTAATATTTTTGTTATAATGGTTTGGAGTATTCAAAGCCATTTGAATAAACAACTCTGAGATATTTGAAACAGTGAGGGACAAATGCAAAGTAGTATTTAATTTAAAGTTTTAAATGAATATTATAAAGACAGATTTCAAAAGTATACATCACTCACACGTGTCTGGTGTTCAGTTCTGTGTTTCTGTCTTTTCTAGGAGCTTTAGTTTTTACTTAAGTCCTCAGCAAATGATACACATGAGGTTTCCTATTCTCACAATTGCAAAATCACTTTCCATCAGGAAACAAAATCCTACTAACCCCTCCAATTATGTCTTCTTTTCAACTTTGAGTTCTTTCTCTTTTATAAACTAAAGAGTTTCCATTTCTCTTCTTAATGGCCTAGGAGCGAAATTCAGTCTATGATGATCCAGTTCTTCTAAAACTTATCTCACAGCCATGAACCAGAATAGAGGGGTGTGAATATACTGTGGACTAGGAATCAAAAAAGATTATTATAAGATAAATGTAAGATAAACCAATTATGGGAAATGTAGGTAAAATTGAAGTTATTTTTTTTGAGCAAGTTGTGTATCTATGGCAGGAACCAACTACTATGTTAAGAATTAGATATAAATGTTCTTCATGGGCTTTCAAAAGACAGCAATGAGAATAAATGGCACTGGTTTCCTAGGATAAGAAAGTCTGTGTTTGCTAAACCTAAAATGTAAAACATACACACACTACCAAAAATGTTTCACATAAAATGTAATCCAGTAAATATGAAATCACTATAGACTTGGCCTTGTAGAACTTTATAATGTTTATTCATTCTGTTGCCTAGAAACAACGCGCATAATCGAGTTTACAATTTAGCTTTAGATGGTCAGTAAATTTTAATTTTGAAATTATGCTTACCTATGACAGAGTGGCCCATGGTATATGTCTTTGTTGAAAAGTCTTCATTATAATGTCCCTCTTTGTGGAACACTCAGCATCTAAAGACTGGCTTTTCTAAACATCCTCCCAGGTCTCTAGCTGCAAGGATTTCCTTAACTTGGCTTTCTTTTGGAGTAATTGAGCCTTTCTTTCTTTCTTTCTTTAAATATTGTTTTCTTTTGGCATTTAGTATGGTGATACTGGCATAATTATATAAAGTAGTCAGGGTGTGGGAAAACTATCATTTTATAATGTTCAGCTGTGTTTTAGCATTTTATAAGGCATGACTAGATATATTATGATACCAGCACCAATTTTTTTAAAAGACTTTGAAAGTCTCTGTGATGGAAGTTCCAAGTGATAGTCCAATGAAGCTACATCACTACTAAAACCTGCAAGGAAAAGCAATCCATCATCTACTGAGTCTATCAGTATGAGTGACTAAGAAAAATAAAACCTTCTTTTTTCCAAAGGGAACCTTACCTAATACACAACTCTCTGCCTCATAGCTGTCCAATGCCTATGCATACCAATAAGTGACAGATAATCTGCCAGCACAGAAGAACTTTACATATCTTATATATGTGTAATATATAATTTATGATCTTTACACAAACAAATAAAACAGAATTATCCTTAGATGTGTATTAGCTACATTCTATCATTATGTGTCATTAATTGGGAAAACCTCCTTCCTTGTCTAGCTTTTCTTTGCACTATTTGAAAAAAGACCACTGGCTATTAGAACTAGAGGTTCCAACAGAACATCCAGGCTAAGCATCTATGGATGATGCAACAGTCCCAGAGATATCCTATGTATCTACTTGGAAGTTTGGAAAACAATCAAACAAATTTCATGCAGCTTGAAAGCCCTGTGGGTTTTAGCTCAGTGCATGGAATTCAGAGTATGTGCTAAGAGTAAATGTTTCTATCTCAAAGTTTCTATCTTAAACATAATTGACTGAACCAACTCTGGCATCTTTTTGTCAAGATTGTTAAAAGGAAGGAAAATATTTAAGAAGGAGGAATAAGGTTGATAATGGCCAGAAAATGTGAAGAAATATCTGAATTACAATTGTTTACTTTCTATCTTTTCTCTACACCAGAAAGAAAAGTAAGATTTTACAAAATGAACCATTACTGCACAATGTTTGAATGAAAACAATACTTTGGCACATACATATTTATACACACATGTAAAAAACTAAAAAGGGGCATGAAATGGAAGGCCTGGTAGACACAACCTCAGCCTTAGTAAGAACTGCTTTTCTTTCTAAACATAAATTGCCACACACACACACACACACACATACACACACACACACACACACACATGTGCTCACCCAGCATACCTCAGAATTCATATCCCAAATACAGAAAATATATTTCTAATGGGAAGCTTTGTCAAATTATACTAAAAAAGCCACTGGTTCTTGAGATGTAAATAGTACTGACTTTGACATCAGTTGTCATGTGTGTGCATGTCTTACCTCCCAGTAAATTCAAGTTTGGGAAATGATAGGTTTGTGCTTCACACATAGCTCTTCTAAACACTTCTTTCACTTAATGTGATGTTAATGGCATCAGGAATAAGTTGAATAAGTTAAGTTGAAGATAACAAATCATAGAAAATTAACAGAAAAAAAAATGTATTTAGAAAAGAAAAATCCCACAGATAACCCTTTTTATTCTTGCTCTTTCCCAATCTCTGCTCTCCAAATCACAGTAGCAATTTGACATTTGGATTTTTTGGACTAAGAACATTCTATACACATCTGACCCCACAAGCCCTGCTTCTCCTTGCTGACCATCTCATGCTGGAACTGTTGGAATAATCTTTGGCGAATGTCTGAAGAGCATCAATGGGAGAGATTGAATTAGAATTTCTAAGATCTATTTCAATGTCATTAGAAAAGTATTTTAAAACTTAATACCACTGTGTCAAAAACATACATAATCAGGAAAAACATTACTACAGAAGTAGAAAATTTTAAAAGTGTTACAGGAATGAGACTTACAGTACTCAATGGCCATACACTAATATAACCATCAATATAGTCCTTGGACCTTTCTGTTCTTGATATGCATCATTCTGTGCTGTGTCTTTTGGAAAGTGTTTCCTCATTGTAGAAAAGTTGGTTCTCTTTAGTGTGATGATTTACATACTTTACATGTTTTACAAAACTTAAACCTTATGTCTAGTATTTGGAAATTATAAAAGTGCTTAAAATGCCCATGGTTTGACAGTAATCAACATGACTGAGATAAGTGTTTGTTGAACACCTAGAGCTCTATCATATCTGAAATGCTTAACTAAAAAATAAAAATCCCTTTGCCAATTTTATTTTTTGATTACTGCTTTGAAAATAACAGTACTGATATTCACTGTTCTGAAACATTATGATAATCTAACCAAGAGTCATACAGACAGTATCCAAATAAACCAAATCAGAAATGAAAAGGGAGATATAACAAAAGACACTGAAGAAATTCTAAGAATCATTAAGTCTTATTTTAAAAGCCTGTGCAACAGCAAATTGGAAAATCTTAGTGAAATAGATGATTTTCAAGACAAATACATCTTACCAAAGTTAAATCAAGATCAGGTAAACTATTTAAATAGTCCTCTAACACCTAAGGGAAGAGGAGGAGTCATTAAGTCTCCTAATCAAGAAAAGCTCAGAGCTAGATGGTTTTAGTACACAATTCTGCCAGACTTTAAAAAAGAGCTAATACTAGTACCCATAAAACTATTTTATGAAACAGAAAGAGAAGGAACACTGCCAAATTCATTCCATTAAGTCAACCTGATAACTAGATGACAACAAGACTCAACAAAATAAAACAATTTCAGAACAACTTCCCTTATGAAGATTGACACCAAAATACTCAATAAAGTACATGCAAACAGAATCCATGAACACATCAAAAACATCTTCCAAGATCAAGGAGGTCTCATCTCAAAGATTGTTGAATACATGAAAATTCATCAAAATAATCAACCATATAAATGAACTTAAAGAAAATAATCACGACAGAACACGGCCCATCAGCCACTCGGACCTGCAGCTCCTAAAGGTTGAAAAACTGGTGAGTAGGAGATCTAGGCAGCCAGGGAGCAGAAATATCTCTGCGGAGTGTGCATGGAAATCACACCCTCCAACCTGCCTGATTCAGGCACCAGGGACAGACTTTGGAACATCTGTTTCCACCCGGCGTGACATCAGGGCACAGAACAGAGCCCGGCCCATCTGCCACTTGGAATGGAGCTCCTAAAGGTTGAAAAACTGGTGAGTAGGAGATCTAGGAAGCCAGGGAGCAGAGAGATCTCTGCGGAGTGCGCACGGAAAGCGCACATTTCAACCTGCCTGATCCAGGGACCAGGTACAGAATTTTGGAAGGCAAGAACATATCACTGAAAACAAAATGGCAAGAGGAAAGCAAAAGAGAATATCCCAAGGAAACCAAGACAAGCTGGCAACATCAGAACCCAGCTCTCCCATAAAAGCAAACATTGGAATGCCAAACACTCCAGAAAAAAAAGACACAGACCTGAAATCATACCTCAAGATGCTGATAGAGATACTTAAACAAGAACGGGAGGAAAAGCAAAAACACTCAGAAGTTTTTAAAGAAGAAACAAGAAAAACACTCAAAGACCTAGAGGAAAACAGAAACAAAGAGATGAAGGAACGGAAGAGAGAATTTAAAACGGATATTGACACAATAAAGGAAACACTAAAAGAGATAACACTAGAGGTAGAACACCTAAAAAAGAAATCAGGAGTCACAGAAGCAAGCATTTCCAATAGATTACAAGAGATGGAAGAGAGATTCTCGGGGGTAGAAGACAACATTGTAAACATAGACAAAACAGCCAGAGAAGATGCAAAAAATAAAAAGCTCATAATCCAAAATGTCCAGAAAATCTAGGACACAATGAGAAGACCAAACCTAAGAATAATAGGAATAGAAGAGGGAGAAGAGAATCAACTAAAAGGCACAGTAAATATCTTCAACAATATCATAGAAGAAAACTTCCCTACCCTCAAGAATGAAATAACCACGAGCATAAAAGAAGCCTTCAGAAGTCCAAATAGGTTGAACCAGAAAAGAAATACATCCCGAAACATAATAGTCAAAACACCAAGTGCCCAAAGCAAAAAAATAATACTAAAAGCAGTAAGGGAAAATGGTCAGGTAACATATAAAAACAGGCCAATCACAATCACACCCGATTTCTCAACAGAGACAGTGAAAGCTAGAAGAGCCTGGAGAGACATCATGCAGACCCTAAGAGAGCACAGGTGCCAGCCCAAGCTGCTATTCCCAGTAAAACTATCAATCACCATAGATGGAGACATGAAGATATTTCAAGACAAATCAAAATTTACACAATATCTGACCACAAACCCAGCACTACAACGAATTATAGGTGGAAAACCCAATACAATGAGAGAAAATACAGCCTAGTAAAAACAAGAAAACTCCTAAACAAGAAAACCAAAAGAAGAAAAAGACACAGACACAACTCAACCCACAAAAGCAATAATAGCAGGAAACAAAAACAACTATTCCTTTATATCTATTAACATAAATGGACTCAACTCTCCAATAAAGAGACATAGGCTATAAGACTGGATACATAAACAAAATCCAGCCTTTTGCTGCATACAGGAAACTCATCTCAGAGACAAAGACAGACACTATCTCAGAGTAAAAAGGTGGGAACAAAACTTCCAAGCAAACAGCCCCAAGAAGCCAGCTGGAGTGGCTATTCAAATATCGAATAAAGTAAATTTCCAACCAAAATTTATCAAAAAAGATAAGGAAGGACACTTTTTACTCCTTACAGGGGAAATCTGTCAGGAGGAACTCTCAGTCCTTAACATATATGCCCCAAATAAAAAAGCACCCACAGTCATAAAAGAAACCCTACTAAAGCTCAATAAATATATTTCACCCCACACAATAATATTGAGAGACTTTAATACTCCACTCTCATCAATAAACAGATCATGGAAACAAAACTGAACAAGGACACTGTAAAACTAGCAAAGACTTTGAACAAACTGGAATTAATAGATATCTACAGAACATATCATCCTAAAGTAAAAGAATACACCTTCTTCTCATTACCCCATTGTACCTTCTGGAAAACTGACCACATAATTGGACACAGAACGAGCCACAATAGATATAAGAAGATAGAAATACTCCCATGCATCCTCTCAGATCACCATGGTCTAAGGCTGGTCTTTAAAAACAACAAAGACAACAAAAAGCCCACATACACGTGGAAAGTAAACAACACTCTGTTAAATGATAGCAGGGTCAAAGAAGAAATAATGAAAGAAATTAAGGATTTTCTAGAATTCAACAAAAACGAAAACACAACAAACCAAAACCTATGGGACACAATGAAAGCAGTACTGAGAGGAAAACTCATAGCCCTAAGTGTTTCCAAAAAGAAACTGGAGAGAGCTTACATCAGCAACCTGACAGCACAGCTAAAACCCGAGAACAAAAGGAAGCAGATATGCCCTATTAGAGTAGACGGCAAGAAATAATCAAAATTAGGTCAGAAATAGAACAAATAGAAACAAAAAGAACTATTGAAAAAATCAACAAAACTAAGAGTTGGTTCTTTGAGAAAATCAACAAGATTGATAAACCCCTAGTCAGACTAACAAGAGGGCAAAGAGAGAGTATACCAATTAACAAAATCAGAAAGGAAAGTGGTGACATAACAACTGAAACTGAGGAAATTCAAGAAATCATCAGATCCTACTACAAAAACTTATACTCCACAAAATTGGAAAATCTGGAGGAAATGGATGAATTCCTAGACAGATACAAGATTCTAAAGTTAAACCAGGACCAAGTAAACCATCCAAATAACCCTAAAACACCTAAAGAATTATAAGAAGTCATCAAAAGTCTCCCAACCAAAAAAAGCCCAAATTCAGATGGGTTCAGTGCAGAATTTCTATCAGACATTTATTGGGGATATAACACCAATACTCTCCAAATTATTCCAAAATATAGAATCAGATGGAATACTACCTAACTCATTTTTTGAGGCTACAATAAGCCTCATACCTAAACCACACAAAGACCCTACAAGGAAAGGGAACTTCAGAACAATCTCACTTATGAACATTGATGCAAAAATACTCAACAAAATCCTTGCAAACTGAATCTAAGAACACATCAAAACGATCATTCATCATGACCAAGTAGGCTTCATCCCTGGGATGCAGGGATGGTTTAATATAAGGAAATCCATCAACGTAATCCACCATAGAAACAAACTCAAAGAACAAAATCACATGGTCATCTCACTAGATGCTGAGAAAGCATTTGACAAAATTCAACACCCGTTAATTTTAAAAGTCCTGGAAAGAACAGGAATCCAAGGTCCATACTTAAACATAATAAAAGCAATATAGAGAAAACCAACAGCCAACATTAAACTTAATGGTAGAAAACATGAAGCAATCCCACTAAAATCAGGGACTTGACAAGGCTGCCCACTCTCCCCCTACCTATTCAACATAGTACTGGAAGTCCTGGCTGGAGCAATTAGACAGCAAAAGGAGATCAAGGGGATACAAATCGGAAAGGAAGAGAAAAAAACATCACTCTTTGCCGATGACATGATAGTGTACTTAAGTGACCTCAAATTTTCCACCAGAGGACTCCTACAGCTGATAAACAAATTCAGCAAAGTGGCTGGATACAAAATTTACTGGAACAAATCAGTAGCTTTCCTATACTCAAAGGACAAACATGTGGAGGAAGAAATTAGAGAAAATGTACCCTTCACAATCGTCACAAAAACTATGAAATACTTTGGTGTGACTCTAACTAAGCAAGTGAAGGACCTGTATGACAAGAACATCAAACCTCTAAAGAAGAAAATTGAGGAAGATCTCAGAAAATGGAAAGATCTCCCATGCTCATGGATTGGAAAGATCAACATTTTAAAAATAGCCATCCTACCAAAAGCAATCTACAGATTCAACACAATCCCCATCAAAATTCCAACACAGTTCTTCATGGGTTTGGAAAGATCAATGTACAATTTCATATGGAACAACAAAAGACCTAGAATAGCGAAATCCATCCTCAACAACAAGAAAACATCTCAGGAATCACTATCTCTGACCTCAAGCTATATTACAAGGCAATTGTGCTGAAAACTGCATGGTACTGGTACAGAAATAGGCATGTGGATCAATGGAATAGAATAGAAGATCCAGAAATGAGCCCTCATTTATATGGTCACCTGATTTTTGACAAAGGAGCCCTAAATATTCAATGGAAAAATGACAGCCTATTCAACAAATGGTGCTGCTCCAACTGGCACTCAGCATGCAAAAGAATGAAAATAGACCCTTTCTTATCTCCTTGTACAACGCTCAACTGTATGTGGATCAAAGATCTCCACATTAAACCAGATACACTGAAACTATTAGATGAGAAATAGGGAAAACCTTAGAATACATAGGCACAGGAGAAAATTTCCTGAACAAAACACCAATGGCTCAAGCTCTAAGGTCAAAGATTAACAGATGGGACTTAATGAGATTGCAACGTTTCTGTAAGTATAAGGACATTTTCAAGAAAACAAAACGGAAGCCAACAGAATGGGAAAAGATCTTTACCAACTCCACATCAGATAGAGGCCTAATATCTAAGGTATACAAAGAACTCAAAAAGCTAGACACCAGAGAATCAAATAACCCTATTAAAAAATAGGGTACAGAGGTAAACAAAACTTTCTCAGTTGAGGAATATCGAATGGCTGAGAAATATCTGAGAAAGTTCTCAACATCCTTAGCCATCAGGGAAATGCAAATCAAAACAACCCTGAGATACCACCACACACCAGTCAGATTGGCCAAGATCCAAAGCTCAGATGACAACAGATGCTGGTGAGGTTATGGAGAAAGAGGAATCCTTCTTCACTGTTGGTGGGATTGCAAACTAATACCACCACTCTGGAAATCAGTCTGGCAATACCTCAGAAAATTGGACATAATACTACCTGAAGACCCAGCTATTCCACTTCTGGGCATATTCCCCAGAAACACCTTAGTACACAACAAAGATATATGCACCACAATGTTCATAGCAGCTCTATTTATAATAGCCAGAAGCTGGAAAGAACCCAGATGTCCTTCAGAAGATGAATGGATACAAAAATTGTGGTACATTTACACAATGGAGTACTACTCAGCCACCAGAAACAATGACTTGACCAAATTCTTAAGAAAATGGCAGCATCTAGAGAATATCATCCTGAGTGAGATAACCCAGTCACAAAAGAACAGACATAATATGCAGTCATTGATATTGGAATGCTAACCCCAGAGGCTCACACTCCCCCAGAAACAATTCACAGACTGTATGAAGTCTAAGAAATAAAGTAAACAAAACCAAAAAAAAATCTTTACACAACAAGAAAACTTTGACTATTTGCATGTTACATTTTGTTTTACATGTACTTTATGTTCCTTGTAAATATTAAGTTTTTAATGCATACTGTCAAACCTTTAAAAAATCAAGTACTGACCAAAAAATATATTCATATAGTTTTATGTAAAAATTATTTTAAAATCTTAAAAAAAGTACTGACAAAATGTATTGTATAATTTTATGCAAAAAATGCTTAAAATCTGTACATTTATCTTTGTTTTGTCAAATAAAGTTGTTAAAAAAAGAAAATAATCACATGATCATCTCATTGTTTGTTTAAATAGCCTTTAATAAAATACAACAATCCTTCGCATAAAAGTCTTGAAGAGATCAGGGATACAAGGGACAATACAGGCAAAGTACACAAGCCAATAACCAACATTAAGTTAAATGGAGAAGAATTTAAAGCAATTCCACTAAAATTAGGCACAAGGCAAGGCTGCCCACTCTCTCCCTATCTATTATTCAACACAGCATTTGGAGTTCTAGCTAGAACAATAAAACAAGTAAAGGTGGTCAAGTTGATGCAAATTTGAAAGGAAAAAGCCAAAGTATGACCATTTGCAAATAATATGGTAATATACATAAGCACATTCTAAAATACTACTAGAGAACTCTTACAGCTAATAAATACTGTTAACAAAGTGACTGGATACCAAATTAACTCACAGATAACAGTTCTCCTTTATACAAATGATAAATTGGCTGAGAAAGATATTAGGGAAACAACACCCTTAACAGACAGAAATGATATAAAATATTGTGATGTAACTCTGTCAAGCAAGTGAAAGACCTGTATGACAAGAACTTAATGTCTTTGAAGAAAGAAATTAAGGAAGATATCAGAAGATGGAAAAATTGTCCCATGCTCATGGATTAGTAGGATTAACATAGTGGAAATGACCACCTTTCCAAAACAATCTACAGATTCAATGCAATTTGCATCAAAATTCCAACACAATTATTTAAAGACCTTGACAAAACAATTTTTAACTTCATATGCAAAAACAAAAAGCCCAGGATAGCTAAAACAATCCTGAACTACAAAGGAATAGGAATAAAAACTGCATGGTATTCATATAGGAACAGATAGGTTAATCAATGGAATAGAACTGAAGACCCTGAAACTCAAACATGAATGAACAGTTGATTTTTTATATAGAAGCCAAAACCATTTAATGGAAATAAAGGGAGAGCATCTCCCACAAATTGTGCTGGTCTAAGTGAATATCTGCATGTAGAAGAATCCAAATGCATCCATATCTATAGCCTAGCCCAAAATGCACATCCAAGTGGATCAAAGGCTTTTATGCAAAACTAGATAAACTAATAATCTAATAAAACAGAATATGGGGAATAGCCTTGAACTTATTGGTACAGGAAGGAGACAACTTCCTGAGCAGAACACCAATGACTCAGGCTCTAAGCCTAAGTTTCATTAATTAGTGGGACCTAATGAAACTGAAAAGCTTCTTTAAGGCAAAGGACAATTTCAATAGGACAGATCAGTAGACTACAGATTGAGAAAGGATCTTCATTAACTGTACATCTGACAGAATTTATAAAGAACTCAAAACATTAGACACGAACAACACAAATAACCCAATTTAAAAAGCAAAGGACAGAGCTAAACAAAGAATAGTCAAGAGAGGAATCTCAAATGACCAAGAAGCACTTAAAGATATGTTCAAAGTCTTTAGTCATCAGGGAAACTCAATTCAAAACAATTCTGAGATTCCATCTTATACATATCAAAATTGCCTTTCCCATTCTGGCCTGAGTGAAGCAGGACCAGTGACACTGGAAATTAAGAGGGTTTTGGAACCCGGGAGGTCTGGACTGCTGTTCTGCAGCTCTCATCATGCCATAGAATGAATATATTGAATTGCACCACAAATGACATGGATGTCATTTCGAATGCCATTAGAAAAAGAAAAAAGGTTGCTTGACCCATGAACATTCAAAGAAAGAGAAAACAAAATTTGCCTGAAAGCTAAGCTCTACTATAAACACTGGCATGCTGAGAAAATACAAATGAAGAAAAGATTATTAAGATGCATAAAAAGAGAAACACGAAAGAGAGGGATGATGAGAAGACTCCACAGGGAACAGTCCCTGCCTATCTGTTGGACAGAGATGGGGAAGTTGAGAGCAAAAATACTTTCCAACATGAATAAGCAGAAACAAAAAGAAAAGGCTGGAAATTGAGAGGTTCCTTCACCCAGAGTTCATTCCCAAGGAGAAACAGAAGTATTGAAAGATATTTGAACAGGAAAAAGATAAAAGAAGGCATGGGAAAGAATGATTACTAAACTTTGCTTTGTTGGTGATGGTTTTACAAGAAAACCACCTAAATATGAATGGCTCTTTAAGCCAATGGGTCTGCATTTCAAAAAAGCCCAGGTCACACACCCTGAGCTGAAAGCTACCTTTTGCTTGTCTATACTTCATGTAAAGAAGAATCCATCATCCCCATTATATATATATATATATATCCCTGAGTGTGATCAATGAAGGTACAGTCATTGAAGTGAATGTGATCGAGTTGGGCCTTGTGACGCAAGGAGGCAAGGTTATTTGGGGCAAAGTATATCCAAGTTACCAACAATCCTGAAAAAAAATGGGTGCATAAATGCCTGTGATTGGGTGATGAAAAAGTAAGGTAGGAACAGAGTTTTGGAAAGGGGAGAGAAGCCATGTGAGGAGAAGAAGCCAAGATGGAAGAGGACAAAGATGAACCATCTCCGTGTGAATTTTGATAGCCACGGGTAGCTATGAGTGTCTTGATATAGATGGATTATTATAGGGTGATTTGTCTTATCTAGGCGGGAAGATTGTATCATATCAATTGGCTCTGAGTTTATTTTGTGGTTGTTTTCTGCAGTGAGAATTTGCTGATATAAATCTAATCATTAATTTTAAAGTTTCTAGAGTGTCAATTTTGTCAGGCTAGTAGGAATTGTGACAATAACCACAGGGGGGCAATTGTTGGAAATGTAAGCAGAGTTCACAACAAAGAGTCACAGGAAGGCAGCCATGGAATACAGCTAGAAATGGGGGCAGAGACTGCCATGCCAGGAGGACAGAGAATACTTGGAGATAGCATGGCATGGTGCTCTAGATATTAGCTATAAGAAAAGATACCCATATTGCAGTCCACTGACCCAAAAAATTTAAACAAGAATGAAGGCCCAAGGAAGAATTCTTGAATCTCATCTTGAAGGGAGAATAAAACAGTCTTAGTAGACAGATGGAGGGAAGGAATGGTATGGGAAAAGGGTTGGAGATAGAAGTGGGAAGTTCAGGATCAGGTGTGGGGAGAGAGAGGAGAGAGGACCAGATGGCCATAAAAATGAATGGAAATTAGAAACTGGTGAGGGAGTGGTTAGTGGCATCTTGAAGATGTGTATGAGACCTGGGATAGGGGAGACAGCCAAGAAACAAATGGAGTAACCTTAGCTAAGACTCATAACATTGGGAATATGTGACCTGAAAAGGTTGCCTCATATAGCCAGGGTGGAATCCCAGGGACAACAACCCACCAACAAAACTTTTGACCCAAAATTTACCTACAAGAAAGGCAAGGGTAGAGGATTGAACAGAGACTGTGGAAATGGCTAAGCAATAAGCAGCCCAACTAGAGACCCATTCCATGGGCAAGCATCCATCCCTTACAGTACTTATGATACTCTGTCATACTTGTAGACAGCAGTTTGGTAGCCACAGAAAAACAGTGGGTTTATCTTGGGGTCTCTTTTGGAAGATTTGGAGATGGATTGAAGGCCCCTGAGGATATAGAAACTCCACAGGAATATCAAGAGTGTCAATTTACCTGTTCCACTGGTGCTCTCAGAGACTGAATCACCAACTAAGGAGCACACAATGGCAAGACATAGGCCAACTGCAAATATGTAGCAGATATATAGTTTGGTATTATGTGTGTCCCAAAGTACTAGACCTGGGTCTAGCCTCACAGACTTGATGCACCAGGGTTAGAAATACACAGTCCTCAGCCAGACTCTGAAGTGTGGGCTCCCTTTCCTTTCCAGATCTCCACAATTTCCCTTGTCTTCCAATCCTTTCTCATGAACATGTCCCAATCTCTCTGTCATGTTTCAAACAATCATAGAGATTATCTAAAAGTTGTGTACTTTCCCCAAGTCTGTTAGGGACTGTGCAGACACTACTGAAGGCTCTAATGCACCCATCAGACTTTTCTTGTCATCTTTAATTGTCTTCAGTTTAAATGGACCCATCTATGAAATGTGTGAAAATCAGTTATCCATTTCAAAATGCCTTCTTCCCATTTATTCCCTTCTAAAACATAGAGTTTAACATGAGTTTATAGATCACTTACTAAGGTTTATACATTATATATTGATCCCTTTATGTACATTTTGAAAAAAGATCAATAAAAAGCTCAAGTGAAATTTCTCTTACACATTTTATTCATCTCATATGAAGCTGTATTATTTTTGTCTATTACTTGGTGACACCTATCAGTCTTGTTAATGAGTATCAGCAGTATAGAAATCTGAAGTAATTGAAATTTATGGAGTATCTTTAACTGTGTTGTTTAAGGCAATTGCTGTATCCACTTATAAAATTTTGGTTGACTATTTTATTTGATAGCTTATTAAAATTTCTTTTACCTTTTTATTCTCTATGTCATGATAAAATATCAAGGAAAGACCTAAGTGAATAGTAGATTGGAAGAAATTGAAGGAAATAAATTGAACTATACGTCACAGATTCCCAATAACTATACTATTGTGGTTGAGTAAGCAGCCTGGATGGGTATGTCTTGCACAGGGCACAAGTGGTAAGAAGTTGTTGGGAACAGCTCTAAACTTACATGAGTTTTTACATTAAAAGGTTCCAGTAACACATGGGGGACCATGGGAAAAAATGTCTCAGAATGATATGCTCACAATGCTCTACTTTACAAAGATAAAAGGCACTCTTCTAAGCATTCTGAAGCTGCAATTTTTCACTTTTATATATTTAAACAGAAAGATGACAGTATCTTTAATCATGAAATTAACACAGAAACTCTTTTATGCTTAATTTTTATCTAAATGAAATCTTCCATACCACTGGGCTTACATTCAGTGAGATGTTTTTGTTGGGTTTAATTTTATAGCCATTGATTCATGTTTTAGCACCATGGTCCTGAAATATTTCTTTATGTAATTACTATTCTATTTTATAAACTGAGAAATATATTTGTGAAAGAATGGCATTTTTAGTAAGCTTTCTCTTTAGACTTTTCACAAACCACTTCATTTTTCATAACTACATCTAATAAAAGTTTGTTTTGCTATTGAACATACCATTTTTTGATAAACTTCATAGGAAACAGAAAGGAGGGTACAGAATATAGAATGTAGGTAGCTAGCATCTATCCAATTTCCATTTTAATTTTTGACAAGTGATGTAGTTCTAAAGAAAAGACCATTCACTCAAAAAAAAAAAAAAAAAAAGACAAAAGAGAAAGCTGAAATGTTAGTGACAGTGATAAAGAAATGGAAGGTGGGGATAAGACATGCATTAGGCAACAACATAGTTTTGCTTTTTATAGGCTCCTGGGGGGAACATTATTTCAGTAAAATGATCAAGATTTTGGTTCAAGTAACTAGAGGAGAAGAATTGCCATTCACTGAGAGAGGAAGAGAGAGAGAGAGAGAGAGAGAGAGAGAGAGAGAGAGAGAGAGAGAGAGAAAGTTTAAGAAGCAGAAGAAAATTAAAAGCTTAGTTCTGGACATGTAGACACTGAAACTCTGTAATAGGCATTTGCTAGAAGAGAAAGCCTACAGGAGTGCTCTGGTTTTCAGATAGGAAGACGTGGAATATAAAGAAGAAAGAATACAATGTGATCACTTGGGACTAACATGTCTCCCAGGGTCTTGTGTTTTGAATATCCTGTCCCCTTCTTGTGGCATTATTTTGAAAGCAACTCAGACTCTACAATGCTGGGGGAAAATGGGTTGCTAAAGGCAGAACCTTAGATGTAATATCATTCCTAGCTCTCTGTTTCCTGCCCATGGTATTTGTCCTTTGTTTAACAAAAAGAAAAAAGATATAGAACTAGAAAGAGAAGCAGATGGAGAAGAGCTAAAGAAAACTACTTGTATTAATTGAGAGAACAATCCATCAACTCTAAACACAAACACAGCAGATGCGGGTGCACCTAAGTTCATAAAATAAACATTGCTAGATTAATATATACACTGACTTCAACACAAAAGTAAAAGGTGACCTTAATACTCTATTATCACAAAAGACAAGTCATGCAGAACTTTTTAATAATAATAATAATAATAATAATAATAATAATAATAATAATAATAAACAACTACAAAACAATAACAAAGTAACATCTGAGCTAAATAAAAGTGTATGTAAAATGGACTTAGCAGAAATCTCCAATATATTCCACTCAAATATAATAGAAAACACATTCTTCTTATCATCCTATTCTCTGTAAAATATATTGTAGTTTGAGTCATAAAGTAATTCTTAACCAATATAAGAAAAAAAAGATAATTTATTGTATTTTTCTGCTTATAATGGAACTACAAAAGAAGAAAATAAAAAGTTACAATTATAAAAATCATTGACAATGGAAAATATATTTAGTGACACATAATTCAATCAAGAAAAAAGTTGAAAGAGGCCCTGTGGATAAAATGTTTAGTGTGAAAACCTATGTTTTGTCCCTAGCATTCACTGAAATGGCAGATTGAGTTGTGAGTATTTGAAAACCTTGTATTAAGGAACAGAGGCAGATGCCTGGGAATATCTAGCTATATACTCCTTCTCTAAAACAGTGAGTTCTCTCATCAGTTAGAAACATGCTTTCAAATATCAAGGTAGATACCAATAAAAGAAAAACACATTAAAAAGAAGACCCCTGGTTCCAGGCTCCATCTGTGCCCAGAGATAAAGCTGACCCACAACCACCAAGAGTCATGGCCTGCTCTCAGAAAGCTGAGCACCCTGGAGTGCCAGTGAGCCCATGGATAAGTCCCACTTTCTCTCTACTGACTGTGGAAGAGAGAATGCAAGAATTCTTGAGAACGAGGTATCACAGTGCTTCCTATTCTGTACTCTATCTGTGCCCAGAGATAGAACCAGCTCACTGCCACCAGAACTTATGGCCTGCCCTCAGATTGCTAAGCACTGTGGAAGCCCAGAAGTGCTCTCTCTCTCTTGAGATCACAGAGATAGAGCCAGCCCACCAGCATTAGAACTCACAGCCTACCCACAGAGAGCTAAACACCCAGGAGCAAACTCCCTCCTGAGTCCACGGGCCTACAGGCCCACAGACCCACATGACAGACAAGCTCCACTCAGAGAAACAAAGATCAAATATCATCACAGATAAAAAGATGACAAGCAGCAAGCACAAGGACCTAAGAAAGAGAAATCAAGACAACCTGACAATGTTAACAACCCAGTTCTTCCACAACAACAAGTAGTGGCTATTCCAACACACCAGAAAAACAAGGGTTGGACTTAAAAATCATAATTTATGATGATGATGGAAGTCCTAGAGAAGTGCATGAATAACTCCATTAAAAAATTACAGAGATCTCTAGTCATCGGGGAAGTGCAAATCAAAACAACCCAAAGATTCTACCTCGCACCAGTCAGAATGTCTAAAATCAAAAACTCAGATGACAGTCAATTGTGGCAAGGATGCAGAGAAAAAGAAACACTTCTCCACTATTGGTGGGGTCATAACTTGGTACAGTCACTCTTGAAATCAGTCTGGCCGTTCCTCAGAAAATTGGAAATTGTCCTATCTGAAGATCCAGTTATCTCACTTCTGGGCAAAAACCCCAGAGATGCTCCAACATACAATAAGGACACATGAACCACAATGTTCATAGCGGTCCTATTTCTAATAGCCAGAAGCTAGAAAGAACCCAGATGTCCTTCAGTAGATGAATGGATACAAAAAAATGTGGCATATCTGCACAACGGAGTATTACTCAGCTATCAGAAACAATGTCTTTATAAAATTCCTAGAAAAACAGATGCATCTAGAGAATATCATCCTGAGTGAGGTAACTCAGTCACAAAAGAGCAGACATAATATGCAGTCACTGATAATTGGATACTAGCCCCAGAAAGCTCTGAATACTCCAGAAACTACTCGTAGGCCATATGAAGCTCAAGAATAACAAAGGCTAAACAGTGAAAGCCTCAGTCCTTCTTAGAAAAAAAATAAGTGTGTAGCAACCTCTCAGAGTGTGGTACACCTAGGCCTTTTCAACAGACACTATGAGAGCTACAAGATCCTGGACAAACGTCATACAGAAGCATAGAAAACACAAATGCCAACCAAGATTACTATATTCAGCAAACATCTCAATTACCATAGATAGAGAAACTAAGATAATCCAGGACAAGACCAAATATACACAATATCTGTTCACAAACCCAGCCATACACAGCATAATAGATGAAAACTCCAACTCAAGGAGGGAAAGTACACCTTAGGAAACAGAAGAATATAGTCAACTTGCAATAAAACCAAAATAAGAAGGGCACACAAACATAATTCTACCTCAAACAACAACAGGAAACAACAATCATTATTTTTTAAAATGTCTTAACATCAATTCCCCAATAAAGAAAGACATAAACTATCAGACAAAATACATAAACAGGACCCAGAATTTTGCTGCATACAGGAAACTCATCTCAATGACAAAGGCAGATACCACCTCAGAGTAAAAGGGTGGGAAAAAATTTTCCAAGCAAATGGTCCCAAGACACAAGCTGGAATAGCAATTCTAATATCAAATAAAATAGATTTTCAACCAAAAGTTATCAAAAAAAGATATGGAAGAAAACTTTTTACTCATCAAAGAAAAAAAATCTATCAAGATCAACTCTCAAACTATGCTCTAAATACAAGGGCACCCACATTTATAAGAAAAAAATTCCACTAAAGCTCAAAGCATATATTGCACCATACATAATAATTGTGGAAGACTTCAACACCCCACTCTCATCAACAGAGAGATCATGGAAGCAGAAACTGAACAGCGACACAGTGGAATTAACAGAAGTTAAAAACCAAATGAATTTAACAGACATCTATAGAACATTTCATCCTAAAACAAAACAATTCACCTTTTCAGCACCTCAAGGTACCTTATCCAAAATTGACCATATAGCTGGTAACAAAACATGCCTCAACATATATAAGAAGACCAAAATAATTTCATGCGTCTGATCAGATCACCATGGACTAAGGCTAGTCTTCAGTAACAACATAAAGAAAGGTAAACAGTGCTCTACTCAATGATAATTTAGTCAATAAAGAACTAAAGAAAGAAATCAAAGACTTTTTAGAATTTACTGAAAATGAAGGAACAACATATCCAACCTTATAAGATACAATGAAAGCAAGCAGTGCTAAGAGAAAAACTTATAGCTCTGAGTGACTCCAAAACAAAACCAAAAATAAAAACAAGAACAACAACAACAACAAAACTGGAGAGAACCTATACTAACAACTTGACAGCATACATGAAAACTCTAAAACAAAAAGAAACAGATGCACCCAAGAGGAGTAGACAGTAGAAAATAATAAAACTCAGAGCTGTAAACAACCAAATGGAAAAAATAAAGAACTATACAAAAAATTCACAAAACCAAGAGCTGGCTCTTTGAGAAAATCAATACCATTAATAAACTTTTGGCCATAATAACTAGAGGGTGCAGAGAGTGTATCCAAATTAACAAAATAGGAAGTGAAAGGGAAGACATAACAACAGAAACTAAGGAAATTCAAGAAATTAGCAGATCCTACTATAAAAGCCTATACTCAACAAAACTGGAAAATCTAGAGGAAATGGACAATTGTCTAGACAGATACCAGGTACCAAAGTTAAATCAGGATCTGATAAACCATCTAAACAATCCCATATACCCTAAATAAATAGAAGCAGTAATCAAAAGCCTTCCAATCCACCTCCCCCTCCAAAATAGTAGCCCAGGACCAAGTGGGTTTAGTGCAGAATTTTATCAGACCTTCATAAATGACCTAATACCAATACTCTCCAACTATTCCATGAAATAGAAACAGAAAAAACACTACCCAACTCATTCTTTGAAGCCACATTGTTCTCATACATAAACCACAAAAAGGCATTACAAAGATAGAGAACTTCAGAATAATGTCCCTCATGGAAGTTAGTGTAAAAATACTGAATAAAATTCTTGCAAATTGAATCCAAGAACACATCAAAATGATCATTTACCATGATCAAGTAGGCTTTATCCCAGGAATGCTGGGATGTTTCCATATATGAAAATCCATCAATGTAGTCCACTATAAAAAACACAAAAATAATATCTACCTAGTCATCTCATAAGGTGCGGAGAAAGCATTTGACAAAATTCAACACGCTATCATGTTAAAATTCTTGGAAATATCAGGAATTCAAGCCCCATACCTAAACATAGTAAAAGCAATATACAGCAAACCATTTGAAAGTATCAAACAAATGCAGACAAACTTGAAACAATCCCATTAAAATTATGGACTAGACAAGGCTCCCCACTCTGCCCCAACCTATTCAATACAGTACTGGAAATACTAGCCTGAGCAATTAGACAGCAAAAATAAGAAAAAAAAGTCAAGGGGCTACAATTTGGAAAGAAAGAAGTCAAAATATCACTATTTGCAGATTATATGATAGTATACTTAAGTGATCCCCACATTTCCAACAGAGAACTCCTACACCTGGTAAACAACATCAGCAAAGTGGCTAGATATAAAATTTACTCAAACAAACCAGTAGCCTTCCTCTAGTCAAGGAAAAAACATACTGAGAAAGAAATTAGGAAATTGACACCTTTCAAAATAGTTACAAAAAATATAAAATACCTTGAGGTGATCCTAACAAATCAAGTGAAAATCTCTAGGAAAAAAACTTCAAGTCTCTGAAGAACAAAATTGATGATCCCAGAAGATTGAAATATCTTCTATGCTCATGGACTAAAAAGATCAAAATACTAAAAATAGCAATTTTGCCAAAAGGAATCTACACATTCAATGCAATCCCCATCAAAATTTCAAGGCAATTCTTCATAGAGTTAGAAAGAGCAACTTGCGGGGGTGCAGAACAGGGCTCAGCACATCTGCCACCTGGACCAGCAGTTCCCAAAGGTTAAGGCCTGGTGAGAAGGAGATCCAAGCAGCCAGAGAGCAGAGAGATCTCTGCCGAGTGCACGTGGAAAGCGCACCCCTGCCCTGCCTGATCCAGGAACCAGGAACCCAGCATTGGGACCTCTGTTCCTACCCAGTGGCTTTGGGGTACAGAACAAGGCTTGGCACATCTGCCACCTGGACCAGCAGTTCCCAAAGGTTAAGGCCTGGTGAGAAGGAGATCCAAGCAGCCAAGGGGCAAAGAGATTTCTCCCAAGTGAACATGGAAAGCGCGCCCCTGCCCAGCCTGATCCAGGGACCAGGGACCCAGAATTGGGACCTCTGTTTCAACCTGGCGGCTTTGGGCGCAGAACAGGGCTCAGGCCATCTACCACCTGAACCAGCAGTTCCCAAAGATTAAGGACTGGTGAGAAGGAGATCCGAGCAGCCAGGGGGAAGAGAGATCTCTGCCAAGTGTCCACGGAAAACGTGTCCCTGCCCTGCCTGACCAGGGACCAGGAACCCAGCATTGGGATCTCTATTCCCATCCGGAGGCTTTGGAGCACAGAACAGGGCTTGGACCATATGCAACCTGGACCAGTGGAGATCCAGGAACACAGACCAGGTACAAGGGAAAAGCAAGAACATATCAATGACAACAAGACGGCAAAAGGAAAGCAAAAGAGCATAACCCACGGAAACCAAGACAACCTGGCAAAACAAGTACCCAGCTCTCCCATCACAGCAAACAGAATGCCAAACACTCCAGATAAAGAAAAAGCAGACCTAAAATCATACCTCAAACTATGATAGAGATCCTTAAACAAGAACAAGAGGAAAAACAAAAATAACCAGATCTTTTAAAGAGGAAACAAGAAAAACACTGAAAGAACTAAAAGAACTAGAGTAAAACAGAATCAAAGAGATGAAGGAATGGAAGAAGGAATTTAAAATGGAAAATGACACAATAAAGAAAACACTGAAAGAGATAACCCTAGAGGCACAACACCTAAAAAAAAAATCAGGAGTCACAGAGGCACACATTTCCAATAGACTACAAGAGATGGAAGAGAGAATTTTGGAGGCCGAAGACAGCATTGTAAACATAGACAAAACAGCCAGAGAAGATGGAAAAACCAGTAAGTTCCTAACCCAAAATGTCCAGAAGATCCAGGACACAATGAGAAAAGCAAACCTAAGGATAATAAGAATAGGAGAGGTAGAAGAATATCAACTAAGAGGCACAGTACATATCTTGAACAAAATTGTAAAAGAAAACTTCCCTACCCGTAAGAATGAGATGACCACGAGCATAAAAGAAGCCTTCAGAACTCCAAATAGGTGGACCAGAAAAGAAAGTATTTCCGACACATAATAGTCAAAACACCAAGTGCAAAAAGCAAAGAAAGAATACTAAAAGCAGTAAGGAAAAACAGTTCAAGCAACATATAAAGGCAGACCAATCAGAATCACACCTGATTTCTAAACAGAGACTATGAAAGCTAGAAGAGCCTGGACAGACATCATGCAGACCCTAAGAGAGCACAAGTGCCAGTCCAAGCTGCTATACCCATCAAAACTAAACAACACACGATTAAATGATAGGGTCAAAGAAGAAATAAAGAAAGAAATTAAGGATTTTCTAGAATTCAATGAAAACAAAAACACAACATGCCTAAACTTATGGGATGCAATGAAAGCAGTACTGAGAGGAAAACTCATATCCCCGAGTGCTTCCAAAAAGAAACTGGAGAGAGCATACATCAGCAACTTGATAGCAGAGCTAAAAGCTCTAGAACAAAAGGAAAAAGATACACCCAAGAAGAGTAGACAGCAAGAAACAATCAAAATTAGGGGAGAAATAGACCAAATAGAAACAAAAAGAACCATCAAAAGAATTAACAAAACCAAGAGCTGATTTTTTGAGAAAATCAACAAGATTAATAAACACCTAGCCAGATGAACTAGAGGGAAAGAAAGAGTATACAAATTAACAAAATCAGAAAGGAAAGTGGAGACATAATAACTGAAACTGAGTAAATTCCAGAAATCATGAGATCCTACTACAAAAGACTGTACTCCAAAAAGTTGGAAAATCTGGAGGAAATGGATGAATTTCTAGAGAGAAACAAGATCCTAAAGTTAAACCAGGACCAGGTAAACCATCTAAATAATCCCTAACACTAAAAGAAATAGAAGAAGTCATCAAAAGCCTCCAAACCAAAAGAAAGCCCAGGTGCAGAGGTGTTCAGTGCAAAATTTTATCAGACATTTATTGCAAAGATAACACCAATACTCTCCAAACTATTCCACAAGATAGAATCAGATGGAATACTACCTAACTCATTTTTTGAGGCTACAATAACCCTCGTTCCTAAACCACACAGAGACCCTACAAGGAAAGAGAACTTCAGACCAATCTCACTTGTGAACATTGATGCAAAAATACTCAACAAAATCCTTGCAAACCAAATCCAAGAACACATCAAAATGGTCATTCACCATGTCCAAGTAGGCTTCATCACTGGGATACAGGGATGGTTTAATATAAGGAAATTCATCAATGTAATCCACCATATAAACAAACTCAAAGAACAAAATCACATGGTCATCTCACTAGATTGAGAAAGCATTTGACAAAATTCAACACTACTTCATGTTAAAAGTTATGGAAAGAACAGGAAACCAAGTTTCATACCTAAACACAATAAAAGCAATATACAACAAACCAACAGCCAACATCAAACATAATGGTGGGAAACTTGAAGCAATCCCACTAAAAACAGGGACTCGACAAGGCTGCCCACTCTCCCCCTACCTATTCAACATAGTACTGGAAGTCCTGGCTGGAGCAAGGAGACAGCAAAAGGAGATCAAGGGGATACAAATTTGGAAGGAAGAGGTAAATCATCACTCTTTGCAGATGACATGATAGTGTACTTAAGTTACCCCACAAATTCCACCAGAGAACTCCTACAGCTGACAAACAAGTTCAGCAAAGTGGCTAGATACAAAATTAACTCAAACAAATCAGTAGTCTTCCTATATTCAAAGAACAAACATGTGGAGAAAGAAATTAGGGAAAGATACCCTTGATAATTGTCACAAAAACTATGAAATACCTTGGTGTGACTCTAACTGAGCAAGTGAAGGACCTGTATGACAAGAACTTTAAACCTCTAAAGAAGGAAATCGAGGAAGGTCTCAGAAAATGGAAAGATCTCCCATGCTCATAGATTAGAAGGATCAACATTTTAAAAATGGCCATCCTACCAAAAGCAATCTACAGATTCAATGCAATCCCCATCAAAATTCCAACCCAGTTCTTCATTGATGTGGAAAGATCAATGTGCAATTTCATCTGGAACAACAAAAGACCTAGAATAGCGAAATCCATCCTCATCAACAAGAAAACATCTGCAGGAATCACTATCCCTGACCTCAAGCTATATTACAAGGCAATTGTGCTAAAAACTGCATGGTACTGGAACAGAAATAGGCATGTGGATCAATGAAATAGAATAGAAGATCCAGAAATGAGCCCTCATGTATATGGTCACCTGATTTTTGACAAAGGAGTTGTAAACATTCAATGGAAAAAGGATAGCCTATTCAACAAATAGTGCTGGTCCAACTGGTACTCAGCATGCAGAAGAATGAAAATAGACCCTTTCTTAACTCCTTGTAAAAAGCTCAAGTGTACGTGGATCAAATAACTCCTCTTTAAACCAGATACACTGAAAGTAGTAGATGAGAAAGTAGGGAAAACCTTACAACATATAGGTATAGGAGAACATTTTCTTAACAAAATGCCAGTGGCTCAAGGTCTAAGGTCAAAAATTAACAAATGGAAATTAATGACATTGCAATGTTTCTGTAAGGCTAAGGACATTGTCAAGGAAACCAAACAACAGCCAACAGAATGGGAAAAGTTCTTTACAATCTCCACATCAGATAGAGTCCTAAAATCCAAGGTATACAAAGAACTCAAAAAGCTAGACACAGAAACAACCCTATTAAAAATGGGGTACAGAGCTAAACAAAACGTTCTCAATTGAGGAATATTGAATAGCTGAGAAACATCTAAGGAAGTGCTTGACATCTTTAGCCATCAGGGAAATGCAAATCAAAACAACCCTGAGATTCCACCTCACACCAGTCAGATTGGCCAAGATCCAAAACTCAGATGACAACAGATGCTGGCGAGGTTGGGGAGAAAGAGGAAAACTTTTCCATTGTTGGTGGGGTTGTAAAAAGATATAACCACTCTGGAAATCAATCTGGTGATTTCTCAGAAAATTGTACATAGTACTACCTGAAGTTCCAGCTATTCCACTTATGGCCATATACCCCAGAGACACTCCAATATACAACAAAGATACATGTACCACAGTGTTCATAGCAGCTCTATTTATAATAGCCAGAAGCTGGAAAGAACCCAGATGTCCTTCAGTAGATGAATGGATACAAAAATTGTGGTACATTTACACAGTGGATTACTACTCAGCTATCAGAAACAATGACTTAACCAAATTCTTAAGAAAGTGGTTGCATCTAGAGAATATCATCCTGAGTGAGATAACCCAGTCACAAAAGAACAGACATAATATGCCGTCACTGATAGTGGGATGCTAACCCCAGAGGCTCAGACTGCCACAGAAACAACTCACAGCTGTGTGAAGTTCAAGAAAAAAAAAAAAAAAGAAAACAACAACAACAAAAAAATTATGCTCAATTCTTACACACCAAGAAAACGTTGACTAATTCTGGGTTACATCCTGTTTTACATGTACTTTTTGCTCATTGTAACTAGTAAGACCTTAAATCAGAGTATCAAACCTTAAAAAAAAGAAAGAAAAAAAAAAAAAAAAAACCAAGCACTGACACAATTGTATTTGTATAAATTTATGCAAAAATGTTTAAACTTTCTTCTTTTATCTTTGTTTTTTAAAATAATGTTTAGAAAAAGATTGAATTACAAAAAAAGAGCAATTTGCAAATTTGTATGGAATCACAAAAAAAACCTAAAACAACACTAAACAAACAAACAAACAAACAAAAAAAAAAACGAAGAGCAAGTACTTTTCTCAATAATAAAAGAACTTCTGAGGGAAGCACCATCCTTGACCTCAAGCTGTAGTACAGATCAATCATGATAAAAACTGCATGATATTGGCACAGATATAGGCAGGTAGATCATTGGAATAGAATTGAAGACCTAAAAAAGAACCCACACACCTATGGTCACTTGAACTTTGGCAAAGGTGCTAAAAACATTCAATAAAAAAAGGACAGTCTCTTCAACAAATGGTGCTGGTTAAACAAGCAGTCAGTATGCAACAGAATGCCAGTCAATCCATTCTTATATCCTAGTACAAATCTAAAGTCCAAGTGGATCAAGACCTCTACATAAAACCAGGCACACTGAAAGTAGTATCATAATAAGTGTAGAAGAGCTTAAAATACATAGACATAGGGGAACATTTCCTGAACAGAACACCAATAGTTCATGCTCTACAATTAACAATTAGCAAATGAAACTCATAAAATTGCAATCTTTTGTAAGGCAAAGAATACTGTCAATAAGACAAAATAGCAACCAACAGATTACTAAAAAATCTTTACCAATCCTACATCTTACAGAGGGCTAGTATCAAATATATACAAAGAACTCAAGAAGTTATATAGATTCAAATAATACTATTTTAGAAATGGGATACAGGGCAAAACTAAGAATTCTCAACTGAAGAATACCGAATGGCTGAGAATCCCCTAAAGAAATGTTAAACATCCCTACTAATCATGGAAATGCAAGTCAAAACATCCCTAAGATTCCACATCACACCAGTCAGCATGGCTAAGATCAAAAACTCAGGTGACAGCAGATGCTGGCAAGGCTTTGGAGAATGAGAAATACTCCTTCATTTTTGGTGAGATTAAAAGCTGGTACAACCACTCTGGAAATCAGTCTGGTTTCTCAGTTTTTCTGGCAGTTCCTCAGAAAATGTGACACAGTACTACGTGAGGACCCAGCTATACCACTCCTGGGCACATACTCAAAAGTTTCTTAAACATAGAACAAAGACACATGCTCCACTATGTTTATAGGAGCCTTATTTTTAATAGCTGGAAGCTGGAAACAACCCAGATGTCCCTCATCAGAAATATATAAATATTAGGATAATAGAAAATGTGGTACTTTACACAGCAGAATATTACTCATCTCTTAAAAATAATGACTTCATGGAATTCACAGAAAATGGATGGCACTAAAAATTATCATCCTGAATGAGGTAACCCACTGACAAAAGAATATACACAGTATGCATTCACTGATAAGTGGATAGTAGCTCGAATATTCAGAATATACACAAAACTATTCACAGATGATATTAAGCTCAAAAAAGGGAAGACCAAAATGTAGATGCTTCAGTTTTTCTTAGAAGAAAGAACAAAATATTCCTTGAAGAAAATACTGGGACAAAGAGTAGAGCAGAGACTGAAGGAAAGGTCATCCGGAGACTGCCCTACCTGGGGATCCATCTCATATCCAGCCACTAAACCCAGTCCCTATTACTGATGCCAAGAAGTACTTCCTGACAGGAGCCTGTTATAGATGTCTCCTGAGAGGCTCTGTCAGAGACTTACTGATACAGATGAGGATGCTTGCAGTTAACCATCAAACTGAGCACAAGGACCCCAATGTAGCTAAAGAAAGGACTGAAGGAGCTGAAGGTGTTTGCAACCCCATGGGAAGAAAGAATTTATCAACTAAACAAACCCCTCATAGCTCCAGGGGACTAAACCACCAACCAATAAGAATACATCAAGGGACCCATGGCTCCAGCCACATACATAGCAGAGGATGGCATTTAATAGCATCAATAGGAGGAGAGGCTTTTGGTTCTGTAAAAGCCAGTATGCCCATCATAGGGGAATGCCAGAGTGATGTAGTGATGAGGCCTGCACCGTCACTATCACCAAGCCTTGGACAGAGGCCTGGAGGATTGAAAAAGAAACACACACACACACACACACACACACACACACACACACACACACACACACATGGGTCACTCAATAATGGGTGAATGCCAGCCAGGCTTTACTTGAAACTATTTTTATATAGGGTAAAGAACAAAGTTTGGGGAGGCTAGGTGCAGTTAAGAGTGTACAAAACAGGATGTTTTCAGGGTAAAGATAGCTCTGACTATGCTCAACAGATACAATGAAGCAGTTCTTAGCAAAACAAGCGGGGTAAGGAAAAATAAGGTCAGGCTCCAATGGCAGGTTATAACAGCTCCCCCTTTTATATTATATAAAAGACAAATTTGTAGAGGGGAAGTAGAAGCTCAAATGAGTAAAAAAATGGCATAACTTCAATTTCAAGCAGTTCCTTGTCTTAGGATCAATCTGGGGGTCCAAGACCCTTTCCCATCTCTGGGTACCCTGCTAGTCTTCAGAGCCCTTGTCCTAGGTGGGCCTGGTCCCAGAAGATTGCTTGTCCCTAGCTAACTGCTTGTCCTTATGGTCACAATTTTTCTGTGGTCCAAAATGTTATATTGGCCTCGACTGGTGTCAAGAGAGCGTGCTTCACAGAGGATCCAGGATGGCTATAACAAGCCCCTCTTGCAGTCTCAGCTGCCCCTTATGACCTTGTCTTATGTGAAGGAGGGAAGGAGCATGGCGCTCAGCTCTGGACATGCTGGATGCTTGAACTATGCTATGGAGCACAAGCATAGTAAAGGAATAGAGAGTAAAGGTCAAGAGGGAAAAGGTACTAGCATGCGGTGTCAACAAAATCTCTTCCTTTATGAAGGACATGGTACTGTTGTCTCACCAGCATCAATTGAAAATCTGAAAGTCGACGTCACAAAATACATAGAAACTTATTAAAAAGAACTGGTCCAAATATAAGAATATGATAAATGCTGGTCACATTAAATTTAAGACAAAAGTCATTATAACTTTTTCTCTAGTAGATTAATTTTTTAAGTTTGTTTCTGTCCCACAAGGTCTAAAAGCTTGAAATAAAGCTGCTTGTCCAACCTCGGCTAAAGGCAAGCAAAGGTGAGTCAGGAACAGATATCCAATACAGCTCCATGGTCACCAATGTCAGAGCACTCAGGAAGCTCACAGGTCAACATGATTCTTTATCTCAGCATCAGCATGTCTCACCAATAACTCTTGTAGCTAGCATGCTCTTGCAGCATCCTATGGGAAAAAGCACAAACACACTCTTTTCCCCATATTAATTGGTCCCCTTGATCAGGACAATACCATATGCCAATATATGGATCCTTTCATTTCACCTGGGTATAAGTTTGCCTGGTTGTAGGATGCCATGGACATTCCTTGACATCCAAATTTAATTTTTTTTTAAATAAAAAAGTGTCTGGAGTGAGCCAGCAGTGAGCCAGCATGCGGTCCCCAGCTTCCTCCTCCTGGACTCAGCTTGCTCCAGGGAACCAGTAACGCTGCATCTGGCTATTCCCAGCCAGACAACAAGGAGTGAGGAACTGCACTCAGACCACCCTCGACCAGGAACAGCAGTGAGCCAGCAGTGAGCCAGAGGTGATCCAGGGACACAAGACTGACTACAAGATGGCAAGAGGAAAGGGAAAGAACTTACCCCACAAAAACCAAGACAACCTGGCAACACTAATACCCAGCTTTCCCATCACAGAAAACAGCAGAATGCCAAATACACCAGAAAAAGAAAATGAACACCTAAAATCATACCTATAGATGATGATAGAGATCCTTAAATAAGAACGAGAGGAAAAGCATAAAGAATTAGAAGCTTTTAAAGAGGAAACAAGAAAAACACTCAAAGAACTCAAAGTACTAGAGGAAAATAGAAGCAAAGACATGAAGGAATGGAAGAAGGAATTCAAAACAGAAATTGACACAATAAAGAAAACACTAAAAGAGATAACCCTAGAGGTACAACACCTAAAAAAGAAATCAAGAGTCACAGATGCAAGCATTTCCAATAGACTACAAGAGATGGAAGAGAGATTCTCGGGGCCTAAGACAACATTGAAAACATAGAAAAAACAGTCAGAGAAGGTGCAAAGACCAAAAAGTTCCTAACCCAAAATGGGCAGGAGATCCAGGACAAAATGAGAAGACCAAACCTAAGGATAATAGGAATAGAAGAAGGTGAGGAATATCAACTAAGAGGCACAGTAAATATCTTAAACAAAATTGTAGAAGAAAACTTCCCTACCCGTAAGAATGAGATGACCACGAGCATAAAAGAAGCCTACAGAACTCCAAATAGATTGGATCAGAAAAGAAATTCCTCCTGACACATAATAGTCAAAATGCCAAGTGCCCAATCCTTAGCCATCAGGGAAATGCAAATCAAAACAATTCTGATATTCCACCTCACACCAGTCAGATTGGCCAAGATCCAAATCTGAGATGACAATAGATGCTTGTGAGGAAGTGGAGAAAGAGGAACCCTTCTCCACTGCTGGTGGAGTTGTAAACAGATACAACCACTTTGGAAATCAGTCTGGTGATTCCTCAGAAAATTGGACATAGTACTACCTGAAGACGCAGTTATTCCACTTCTGGGCATTTACCCCAGAGATTCTCCAACATACAACAAAGATACATGCACCACAATGTTCATTGCTCTATTTATAATAGCCAGAAACTGGAAAGAACCCAGATGTCCTCCAGTAGATAAATGGATACAAAAATTGTGGTACATTTACACAATAAAGTACTACTCAGTTATCAGAAACAATGGCCTAATGAAATTCTTAAGAAAATGGATGCATCTAGAGAATATCATCCTGAGTGAGATAACCCAGGCCCAAAAGAACAGACATAATATACAGTCACTGATAATGGGATACTAACCCCAGAAAGCTCTAAACACCCCAGAAACAACCCACAGACTGTGTGAAGATCAAGAAAAAAAGAAAAAATATATATTTTAATTAAAATAGGACTGTATCACATTCCCCTTTCCTTCCTACAGCCCCTCCCAGTTTCTCTCCTATCTCCTCAAATTAATAACCTCTTTTCCTATATTATTGATACATATATACATATGTATATATATATATATGTACCCACAAATACTTAATTATAACCTTATAAAAATGTATTTGTATACTTTTATGCAAAAATGCTTGAAAATGTGTACATTTATCTTTGTTTTTTAAAATAAAGTTAAAAAAGTGTCTGATTCAAATAAATGGGGGTGTAACTCCCCCTTTTAATTTATGAAAATATTGTTTTAAAGTTTTACAGTATCTGTATTACAATATCTTGTTCTTGAGAATTATAAGAAATTTTAATAATATGGGTAATATTAATTTTTCAACAGAGCATCTCAAATGCTTGACTGTACTAGCCAGCTCTATTATCTGTTATAATCAGATTTGGAACACCAACCCCAGGAAAATTACAAAGGCAATGAAAAATTATAGTTTTAGTTGTTTCTCCTGTTAAAGCAACTGCAACTAGAAAGCTTGAAAAGGTGCTAATATTTAAATAAATATTTACCATAATTGGTTAGAATTAAGTCCTCATGGGTTAACATAAGAAACTGAGGACATTTAGGACAAATCTTTATAAATTGACTTGTACATTTTCTCTAGAAAGATCAAATTGTTCTCTCAGGCCATTACTATTTTGATGATAAAAAATTAGATTATAATCTTCCTGGTATACAAATCTGCTCTGGCATTGCCTTTACTAAGTGATCCAGGCAACCCAGTATCTCTTAAATACACTATAAAATTTGGGACAGTAAGTTTTTTCAAATTAAGTTGTATTTGAATAAACAATTGCAAACTTAAAAATTAGCAGTATAAAAATGAACAGTTTCAAGAAATCACAAACTATAATCTATATATTGGTTATCAATACATAAATTTAAGGTTTAACTAATTTTTAACATTTAAAAACAGTGGCTATAGCACATAATCTAATAATCTCTGCTGCAGCAGGGAGAAACCCAAGAGAATGAACATGTGATCCAATTGTATATACCGCTTTCTCATAAATGAACCATCTATAAATACAGCCATTGCATTATCTATGGGCTGCATGAAAAAATTTTATAGGAAATAAAAAAGCATGTATAGGGAAAAGAATTAACAACTCATCTTTTGGATAATGATTATCAATTGTCAATTTTGCATGAGAAGTTTGCAATGCAATAGGCCAAATCCATATTTAGCAATAGCCAATATAATTTCTGTTTGGAATAAGGAATAAATATTCCATCAGGTTAACACATTACCTTCAATATATATATATATATATATATATATATATATATATATATATATATATATATATATATATATATATACCTTTACTATTTTATCATGCAATTCTGTTTTAACACAGCAAAGGTTTCATAATAGGATGTTAAACCTTTACTTAACAAGGAAAAAGGAGAAATTCACATTAATGGTTTCTTTTGCCAAAAGAACTGCTGTGGGTATGAGGTAAAAATACAGACAGCCAATAATTGATTATAATTTACATAATATCTGCTGTTAACTAATTGCTTCCTTTATATTCTCTGCAAAACTTTTTATCTCTCAATTAACTGCAGAGAAGACTAGAATTTGGAGACAGGGGTTTGAGACCTCCTGTAGTGAGCTTAAGGAGAGGTTTTAGTCAGATCACATCTGACGACTTTTTGAAAACTTATATAAAATAAATTATCTTTATGAATTTGCTATGCTATAATTTGACTAGGAAGACTGATAACCCAATTATTTGGCTCCTTTTATGGGGCAACGACCACTCTCTAAAATTATAAAGCTCATTGTAAAAGCAAAATCTCCAGTTAACAAAGCATGTAAACACTGAGGATTTATTCCCAACTTCCTGCCACTGAGGCAGCAGCAAATCTCTGACACAACACAAGGACATCAGACATTCCCTAAGGTAAAAAGACACTCATAGTCTCAAGGGCTCTCAAAACCACAAGCTGACACGCCAAAAGCAAACTCTTTACAATCATGAGAATGCAAAGGAATAGTATGGAAACAATCTTAGAGAATCTATGATAATTCTTTAGAATAGCAACTGAAGCAGTAAACCAAGCTGTAAATTCCACAGCCTCAACCCTTCACAAAGCTGCAGCAATTTTTACCTGTTTGATTTTTACTTTAGTATAAATATAGCAGAATTCTAGGGGGAATTAAAAGGCTCAATGTGGCCAGCTTTCAATTACTACTGCACTAGCTATTGAGTGGCCAAAATTTTTTTCTGAAGCTAGTTTACCAGTATAGGGACATCACCGTTTAAAATAATTTTATTCATGGTGTGCAGGCTTGTTGATTAAAAATACCTTAGATTTGTTTTTCCTTTTCTAGGGGTAACTGCAACGGGTTCCTATTTAGCCCTGATTTTGTTTTCTCAACCCTTGGTTAGGCAAATAACCACAATAAAACACTTATAATATAACCTTATCACTTGGGCTATATAGAAGGACTCCCAGTAACAGGCAAATTAGAAATATAAGGCTCAAAATATCTTTAGTGATCTTCCTCATCTTCCCAATGCAAGAGATCACTGCTTTGCTCTGGCCTCTGACTTTGTAACTGGGTAACCATTTTAGACCAAGATTTTCCATTTAGTTTTAAGGCTACCTCAGGTCTTTTAACTTTTATAGCTTGCACCCAATATAAGCATCTGAAAAGCCAAATCCTTTTCCAGTAGGAAAAGCCTACATCTTCATTTCTGGAGTTCATACTGTGTAGGCAGAGACCAAGGTCCAATCCTCCGCTGCCTGGGGTGGCTCTGAAGAGGTAGAGCCAGTCTTTCTATAAGGCCTTATCACAACCTGACTAGCCATGTTTGCATTCTCATAAGCCAATTGTTTCACCAAAAGCATTCCAACATTACCAGCTCCAAAGACCTTTTCAGACATTTTAATCAGCCTATCAATGAACTCTTGAAAAATTTTAGAAAGCAAAACTTAACCCCCAAACAACCTAGTCTCTGAAATCAACACATCTTGCTTCAGAGCACATCTGCTTTGTGCTACAAAGTTTGGCTGCCAATTTCCCACACATGAACACACTACAGTGCAGCTGCCAATACCTCAGGAGCTAGCTTAAATCCTAGCTTATTACATAAAATATGACCCAATTTAGAGGTATTTTAGAAACCTGTTTCCCTGGGTTTGTTTATGCCATGTGGTGTTGTCTAGAGTAACTTTAACCAAATTACTAGTTTAAAACAAATTTTCTGTTACCAATATTGCAATTTTTAAACATACCCAATTACTTATAAGCTAATAATTTACTAGCAAGACATTAGAGCATATTTATACTTTTCAAAACTAGTCAAAAGCAAACATGAAATATATATTTTTATCATTTATTTAAATTAGATAAATATATTTAAACTAGATAAAATCATATATTAAATTAGATAAAATTCTCACTTTTCAGCTATAATTTCAATAAATGAGCACCTTGTCACCTTCTGAGCTCAGTAAACAGAGATTTTTTCTGGGAGAAGCAATGCAACAGTTCTAAGCTGAGAACCTGCCCACACCCTTATCTAGGAGCAGCCTAAAAATCAGCTTCCAGCAGGTCTCCTGCTGAGCTAAACTATTAACTTCAGGTGTAAGGGCCCAAATGCCTGCTTTCTATCTTTAATTTTCCCTTCTAGACAAGAGATGAAACTGAATCAAGAGACAAACAACCAACACATAACGTTTCAAGCACCTTTTCTTTTGAACATGAAACACAAGTAACACTCAAACAAAGAAAACATAGACACAAATTGACACACGTGGATGAACAGACATCTTGGCACACCAAGAGACAAACACACACAAGAGAAGAGAACTACATGTGTACAAGGGACCCTGATATTCTTCCTATGGGACCCAAAACCAGAACTAGACATTTCTCCAATGAGAACCAGAGAGCCAGGACGTCTCCTGACCCTCCACACCCACTTGAAGAACTCTGGAACAGTTTAAGTTCTTTTTTCTTCCTCATTCACCAAACCATCCCAGAAAAGGGAGAGGACTGTTTCCCTGTTGTTTGAGCATAGGCTGGAGGGTCCGAAGGAGCAATGACCCTCTCTGGAGAAAATCCCTTTTTTATTTTTTAATTTACATTTGTCTTTTTTTTTTTTTTTTGGCTCCTAATTTCTTCTTTGAGTTTAGACTCTTCCTCTCTTTCCCTTTTACTGTACCCTGAGTCATTGGAAGTATCTACCAAAACGACAGATTTCTTTTTCTGTTCTTCTTGAACAGCTTCTAGAGTTCTTTCTATTTTTTTCCTAATTTCTTTTATTTTAGCATTGTCACTTAGGAGAGTATCTTTCATCAACCTCCAAAGAAAGAAATTGGTGACTGCTAACAGTATGAAGGAAATCATTGTCCCCAGTTTAGTTTCACTTTATAAAGATTAGAAAATAATGATAACCTTTTAATGTTTTTTTTTCTCCCCAATACATCCCCCCTTTTACTTACAATTGCTAACTCCTGGGGACGATCCCTTTATGTTCTCCTCTGTTTCCAGTCTCAGGGGACCTCCAGATGATGATGCCCACACCATCACTGTCACTGAGCCTTGAACAGAGGCCTGGGGGATTGAAACAGAAACACACACACACACACACACACACACACACACACACATGGGTCACTCAATAATGGGTGAATGCCAACCAAACTTTACTTGAGACTGCTTTTATATGGTATGAACAACAAAGTTTGGGGAGGCCAGGTGCAATTAAGCGTGTACAAAGCAGGATGTTTTCAGGGTAAAGATAGCTTGGACGGACTGTTCAAAATGGATACAAGGAAGGAGTTCTTAGCAAAACAAATGGAGGAAGGAAAAATAAGGCCAGGATCCAATGGTGAGTTACAACAATGAAGTGGGAATAGGTGGGTGGAAGTGATGGCATTTTCATGCAATCAAGATGATAGGAAAGGTGGAATCGGAGGGAGTGGAAAAGAGGATAGCATTTGATATTTAAAAACATGAAATACCCAATAAAAATGAAAAAAGAAGAAAATATTATTCTGGGTGTGGTAACCCAGATACAAAAGAACACGCATGGTATGTATTCACTGATAAGTTTATATTACCCCACAATTTCAGAATACCAACAATATAACCCACAACCATATGGAGTTTAAGAAGAAGCAAGACCAAAATGTAGATGCTTCGATCCTACATAAAATAGGGAAGAAAACATTCACAGTAGGTAAAGGGAGGGAGGGACCGGGGAAGGGAGAGGGAGGAACAAAGGGGACAAGATCAGGTTTTGGATGGGGCAGAATTCTAGAGGGTTAAGAAATGGAATAGAAACATGTAGCACTGGGAATGGGGAACTTGGGAGGACCACTAGAAATTCCTAGATTCCAGGGAAGTGAGAGGCTCTGGTGACCTAATAGCAATGACTTTAACAAAAATGCCAAACAAAGGGGTGATACAACCTGTAGACACTACCTCCAGTAGAGAGGCAAAACTCCCAGTTGAGGGATGGGGCTTCCTCACACATCTCAAAATTTTTAACCCAGAAATTGCTGTCCAAAGAAAAGATGGAAACAAAAATGTAACAGAGACCAAAGAAAAGGCCATCTTGAGACCATCCCACCTAGAGATCCATCCCAACTACAGACCATCAAACCCCCACACTATTGCTGCTGCTAAGAATTTGCTGACAGGAGCCTAATATGGCTGTTCTGAGAGGTTCTATCAGCACCAGACCAATACATATGCAGATAGTAACAGCTAACCATTGGACTGAGCCTGGAGATCCGAATAGAAGAGCTAGGGGAAGAACTGAAGTAGCTGAAGGGGATTTCAACCTAATAGCAAGAACAATATCAGCTAAGTGGACAACCCAGAGCTCTCAGTTACTAAACTGCCACCCAAAGAGTATACATGAAGGGAACCATGGCTCCAGACACATATGTAGCAAAGGATTGCCTTCTCTGACATCAATGGGAGAGGAGGCCCTTGGTCCTGTTGAGGCTTGATGCCCCAGCATAGGGAGATGGTACAGCAGGGAGGTGGAGTGAGTGAGTGGGTGGAAGATAGAGGCAAACAGGAAGGGGATAGGAGGAATGGGATGGAAGATTATGGAGGGGGAACCAGAGAAGGGGATATCATTTGAAATGTAAATGAATAAAATGATTAATTTTTTAAAAAGACCTGAAACTCAAAGGTTGTTAGAGGGCACACGAAAAACAGTACCTCAAGATACAGGCTGAGTCTGTACTAAGTCAACGTCACAGGGAGACTTGAACGTTTTTGTTAACAGTGATTTGCTATATCTAAGCTCTGGAGTCGCCTAAATAGTCATCAACATATGGAGAGTCGAGCAAACGTGGTGTATATTACGAAGAGGTTTTATTCAGCCACAGAAAGCAAAGTGTGATGTCCACAGAGGGAAAACAGCTGAAACTGAATAACATGTTAAACAAAATAAGACTCAGATATGTGTCATGTTTCTATCATTTGCACAATGAGTATGTGCCAAAATTTATATAATAAAAAATAAAACTCGTAATGCTAGTGTCAATGCTAGTTTTTCCCATTCATATGGGAAACTCCTTTTAGTAACTTAATTCTTTAGAAGCCATGCCAAATACAGATTCAGATCAGATGGCCCTGCAATATTTCCAAGAGGAAGAGCAACCTGTCCAAATCCACCTCTCAGACTGACACCAGAGCATCTGCTATCTGTGAAATGAACAGGGCTATGATATCATAATCCCTTGATAGAGTTCTCATTGGGAATTCAAGATGATAGGCCAGATCTCAATTCCAAATGAGCCTCAGCACGTTTGTGTCAGCCTTACCAAACCATTTGTTCACTTGGGCGTGGTGTTCATGCCCACTAAACCCCTGTTATTCTTTGAAAGATGTATTCCATTGCTTATATATGTGTTTGAGTCTCTTGCCTCACCTCCCGGTGTGTGTGTGTGTGTGTGTGTGTGTGCGCGCGCGCGCGCGTATAAATGTATAGGCCAGCAGAAAGTATTGGATATGCTGAAATAGAATTACAAATGATTGTAAGGGACAAACACCCTTCCTTAATTGGCTAGACCAATTACTTTTAGCCATAAACTCATTGGTCTACAGAAACAGAAGCCCTATGTTTATACATCTATTCTCCTGGGAAGGTGCCTTGGGACCAGTGGTTGACTACTTTTACTGAATTATGCATCTGTTGTAACAGGGATGAACTTCTCTTATTCCTTTTTAAAAATGAACTTGAATCTGGTATGGAGACACTCACCTATTATGTCAGTACTTGCAAGGTTAAGACAGGTAGGTTGTCAGTTTGAACTCAGCCTGAGCTATGTAGAAAAACTATCTCAAAAATAAAGCTATATCCCTGCCCTGCCAAACAAAGCAGCACGTTAAATAGTATACATCAAAATACAATTTATTTGAATTTGCAGGGAAAAATGAGTATAAGGTACAAAGTAATATACCCCCAGCCCCACCATTTCTGTAATTGGCATCCTGCATTTCTATGGTTCATGTGTTACAGCTGAGCAAGTATTCCAACTCAATGATAACCAGAGTCCATGGTTCATGGTGGGATTAGCTCTTTGTGTTGTGCAGATCTGAGTTTAGAAAAAAATGTTATGTGTCCTGTGTGCACCATGCTAGAATTATAAAGAACCATTTTACCCCCCTGAAAAACTACTGGGCTCCATCCACTTGTCTATTTTTCTTTAGATGTCAATTCTCGAAATATTTCTTAAAGAAGTACTCTTCTCTGTATTCACATCTGTAGTGACATTGCATTATCTGGGGGTGGGGTAGACAAGGGCCCAGTTAGATCAGTAATTAGCTCTTCACTCTGTGGATAGCTACATTGTCAGCTTCTAATTCAAGCTTATTAGTGTTGGCTGTATACTCTTACATTCACAAGTGGGAAGGCTGTGAGATATAGCAGGGGGGGAGCAAAAGAAAGGATGTTTGGTACCAACAAACACTTGCCTATGGCATTAATTTTCAGAAAGGGCAGGATAGGAAAACAGGACACAAGGCAAGAGTAGCATCCAAAATGTCAGGTTAGGAATCATTTTTTTTTTATTGTACTGAGGTTTTTTGAAAGAAGGTGGAATTTTTTTAATCAACTCAATTTGATTCCATTCCTTGTAAGAATTTCGAGATTCCTTCATTTTCTTCAATTGTATTAAGGAATGAGGTGGTGTTTTAAAGATGTGGGTTAGGTTAAATGGAAAAGGGCAGATTACTACTTCAAACTGTAAGAGTGTCCCAAATTGCTAAGCTTGGGCTCCTCTGTGCCTTGAATTTTGAACACCATGCTTACAAAAGACAATGGAACAAAAATTGAATTAAATAAAGGCAAGAAGAAATAAATAAAACACAAGGATTTTGGACTGATCCAAAACTAAGAACATGGAGTGGACATATTATGGAATGTTTGGGAAGCAATGTGTTTAGAATCAAGCTAAATTCAAAGCCAGTCCCAGAAAGTGAGATTCAGTACCCACTTGACCTTATGGGGGGAAATTGCTAAATTTCAAAATGTCCATATTTCTTTATCTACAAGAACAAAATAATTATTTTTGATAGTTAAGTTAAATCAACTACAAAGAAACCATGGTTCCTACAAGTTAAGGCAAAAATCTGAACTACTTTTATTTTATGACAGGGACAGTAAACTATTGTTATATATCCTGTAATGTGTATATCTTAAATTTTTTTGGTAGAAAGGCTTCAAAAACCTATTATCTTTTATAGCACTGTGTTCTTTGTATAGGACTGATTGCTCATTGTGGCTTGATGAAAAATGTCTTCACAGCTTAAAGTTGATTAAGCTATTAAGTTGCAAGAAATAGACACCAATAGAGAAATAACAATCCGTCTATCATTAGCAAAAATGAGTTTAACATAAAAAAAACTTGAGACATCTCTCAGAGTTCTTTGAAAAAATAGTCTCTGTAAGAGATGACAATAACCAAATACAAATATTTTGGAGGCAACATTAAAGAAGGTTTAAACTATATAATTATATAAATAAGCTTTGGATGCAGAAAAAGCAAGAAGATGACCGCATGCCCTTTTTCCCAGGGCTCTGTTTCTGGTATTTGTTTTTTATTTTATTTTTTATTAGATACTCTGTGTTTACATTTTAGATGTTATCTCTTGACCCCACCCTACTCTCATCCTCTCTCCCCCTCCAGTTTCCTTCACAAAGGTGCACTCCCTTCTGATCCCCTCTCTGCCTCATTGCTTTGTCATTCCCCTGCATTGTTTTTTTAACCAGCCCTTTCCAGCAAGGAAATGATAGGAGAGGCCTCACTCCTGTTTCCTGGGGCCACTTTAAAAAACCAACTTCTTGGCCTGTCTAATCTTCCCTGTAGAAATGGTGGCTGAGCTATAAGTTTTCACACCAACAATGAACTTTTATAATTGATTACAAGATCAAAAAGAACATTGAGATGAAACAATACAAAGTTTGCTCCTGATACAGCAAATAGTTTACAAAGTGCACTCAAAGTTAAGACCAAAATATTTCTTGTAATATCAATTAGCCTGAGAGTTCAAAACCCAGAAAAATCCATTACACAATTTCCTTGACTTTAATCAAAGCATGATTTAACATTATTTCAAACCCCTTTTTCTTTCCTCTTTGGTTGCCATGGTATCTCCTGTCATTAATCTGTTATTTATGAATACCCAGTTCGAACACTGTCTGGACAGGAACAGTACTGTAGGTGTGCTGACAAATAGCCAAATCTGCTCAAAGGTGCAGCTAACCGGTTATTGATCATTTTTATTCTTTTTTATTTTGTACTTTATAAATATTAGGCCTGATGATATGCCACAACTAGATGACCATGATGACAACCAAGCTATTGAGCTAAATGTTACTCATCCTTAATTCAATGCTAGTCTCTCATCACTATGCTGGCCAAGAAACAGAAAAAAAAAAGAAAAAGAAAAAGAAAAAAAAATGCTTTTATCACATACCCTTGAAATTCATTAAGGGAAGATGAAAGTGAGCAAGGAAAAGAATGGGGGTAGTATTATGACTCACAGGAAAACCTTAATTTCACTTTTAGGAAGGTGGGAACCTTGGAAGACTGTCAGGACACAAGAATTTGTTCTAGTCTTAATGGTAAAAAGATTTTTACCTGCTATGTGTAGACCATAAGGAAACCAGGGAAGTTGGTAAACAAAATGGGAGGTCTTGATGATGATGACAGCTAGATTGAAGGGCCAGCTTTGGGAAGTTACTTTGAAGGTGAATTCAACAAGAATGGGAAGTCAAAGAAAACCTAAGTTCATTTTTGACCAGAACATTTATAAAATGTTTTTACTGAAAGGATATATGTATGAAAAGAATGAACGTAGATGTTGGAAGTCCAGCTTTAACTTTTGAATTTATTACACTAACTGAAGTATCTTTCTGGACATCCTGTGAGTGTGAAGTGCTCACATAAGTACAAAAGTTACAGGTCAGAATCATATTTTGTATTTTGAACACATGGCATATTGGCTGTATTTGAAACCATGTGACCAAGGTGTATATGCAGCTCAGCAGTAGGGTGCTCCCTGACATGTGTGAGGTTCTACCTCTAGTGATATAAATTAAATAAAATAGTTATCATGGTGGTCTATGACCACCCAAAACTGTCCTCAGAGTGAATAATTGATTGCAAAGACAGAGAGATAAAACTTCTAAATTTGGTTTTGCTTATTTTCTGACTTTTCTTCTTCTTTTTTTCTGTGATAAGATTGTGAAAGTAATAGTCCCGGAGAAATGACTATAAAGAACTCAGGAGTCACTAGAGAGAAATATCATTGTAAACCATGGTGACTCTTCATAGAAAATTAGTGTCGACATACTTTACTAATCAAGATTCATCTTGTTCTCTAGAGCACTCTGGAAACTGATTTGAAGTGTGTGGTCACAACCTAGTCACCCTGACTCTTGGAGTCACATTTTCTCATTTGTAAAATATAGATACACTCTATGCTCCCCACCCCAGGCCTTCGATTGTGACAGAGTGCAAGAGGAAATACTGCCATTGTTCCAGTAGGAAGCGCAGTGTATACCTGACAACTCAGACAAGATGTACAAACTCACATTAAATTCTGTCAGGTTTTGCCATAAATTTTAATGTTTTACTAGCATTGCTGTTCTCAAGCACATTCAGAAAAATAGAAGAAAGGTTCTCGATGTGTTGTTTGGTGTGAATTTTAGGATTAGACCTAATGTGCTGTTATGTGCTTACTGTTCTCATGGTTTCATGTCCCAGCTACTGGAATCATCCTTTCCAGATTCCTTCCAACTGCTGGATTTCATGACCTCCTTAAAGAGCAGACACGTTGAGATCTTTTATCCCTGGGTAGGCAGGATCTAAGTCCCAGCACTGAAGAAATTCTAGAAAACTGATTTTTGACTTTAAGATTAGGAGATCAGAAGCAAAACCAAGGCATCTTTAAAATAAAAGGTGGGGGAGAAACAAAAGAACCATGGAAAAGAAAAGAAACTGCTTGCTTTGGAATATGATATTTCATAGCATGAAAGTCAACAGTTTGAACAAAAGAAAAAGCCACCAAGAGAAAGTCTCAATTCTGAACAAATATGCCCCAAATGCAAGGGCACCCACATTCATGAAAGAAACTTTACTAAAGCTCAAAAAACACATTGAACCCCAAACACTATTAGTAGGAGACTTCAACAACCTACTCTCACGAATGGACAGGTCATTGAAACAGAAACTAAACAGAGACACAATGGGACTAATAAAGGTTGTGAACCAAATGATTTAACACACACATAAACACACACACAAAAACATACACACAAATGTACATATATACATGTGCAAACATATACATATACAAACACAAACAAGTACACACAAACACATACACACATACAAACATACACACACATACATACACACACACACACTCAAAATGGGAATGAACAATAAACAACCAGAGATTTGTTTCAAAACATTCCCTACTCAAACCTTTATTTAAAAATCAAAGGGTTTTATTTTTACAGTTAGTCCTTATATTGGGTGATTTAGTATGTACACACACACACACACACACACACACACACACACACACACAAGTGTGTTTTTATGGTAATATGATGTTTAATTAAAACAAACCATAAAAGAAAATATTAACTCTACAGTATAAAATAAATGAAGTTCTTCCATACAATGTAATATTAAAAATGGACAGTCATTAAATACAGGTTTTAAAAATTAGATAGTGCTATTAGAAAAAAATCTTGATAAGATGTTAAAAGAGAAAGCAATGTACAGAAAAATGACATATGAGTAGGAGAAGTAGGTCAGTTGGAAAGGTACCTGCCTTGTAAGTATCAGCCCTTGAGTTCAATTCCCAGAATCCACATTAAAAATGAGCAAATCATAAGTGTAGTGATGCTCTCTTGGTGGAGACAGCAGATCCTTGATGCTCAGTGTCTAACCAGCCTACCCTATGTGGGCAGCTCCAGGCCAGTGAGGGGCTCTGTCTTAAAAAGTGTGGACAGTGTTTAATGAGCAAAATTCAAGGCTCTCTAGTCACCATATTATTTATGCCTGTGTATATGTGACATAAATGATTTTCTACCTATAAATACATGTATATGACACACATAAACACCCATGCCACACAGACATACACTTATATTTTATACTTACACACACACAACAACAACAACAACAACAACAATAACAACAACAACAAAACAATAATGTAATCACAGATTTACAAAGAAATATTTTTTTCATTTTTTCCTTTATTTATTAAATCCACATCCTGGAGGTTCAGACAAGTAGTTCCAATGCATAATTTGCTTCTCTATGTCTGTGTTCTTAGCTGTTCTTCATCAGAAACCCCTTTGAACAAAAACAGGTGCGAATTAGGGGAGTTTGCTGAAAATTAAAAGCTAATCAGAGTACACAGCCTTTATAAAATAAAAACACTGTTAAAAGCTGAAACAATATGAAAAGCATAGTTGTTGTCTTGAAAGCAAGATCTTGGTCCACAAACATGATATAAAGGCAACATTCTCAGATCACAGCCAAAGTAACACAAGCCAACAAAGAAGTGTAGCTGAGCTAAGGCTTACCCAGGGTGAAAAGCTGACCTACTATTTTTTTTCTTGAACTTCACACAGTATGTGACTTGTTTCTGGGGTGTTAAGAGCTTTCTGGGGTTAGTATCCCATTATCAGTGACTGTATATTATGTCTGTTTATTTGAAATTAGGTTATCTCACTAAGGATGATATTCTCTAGATGCATACATTTTCCTAAGAATTATATAAAGTCATTGTTTCTGATAGCTAAGTAGCACTCTATTGAGTAAATGTACCACAATTTTTGCATCCATTCATCTACTGAAGGACATCTGGGTTCTTTCCAACTTCTGGCTATTATAAATAGAGTGGCTATGAACATTGTGGTGCATGTATCTTTGTTGTATATTGGAGTGTCTCTGGGGTAAATGCAGAAAAGTTGAATAGCTGGATCTTCAGGTAATACTATGTCCAACTTTCTGAGGAATCGCCAGACTGATTTTGAGAGTGGTTGTATCTGTTTAAAACCCCACCTACAGTGGAGAAGTGTTCCTATTTCTCCACAGCCTCGCCAGCATCTGCTGTCATCTGAGTTTTGGATCTTGGCTAATTTGACTGGAGTGAGGTGGAATCTCAGGGTTGTTTAGATTTGCATTTCCTTGATGGCTAAGTATATTGAGTACTTCCTTAGATGTTTCTCAGTCATTCATATTCCTCAGTTGAGAACTTTTTATTTAACTCTGTACCCCATTTTTAATAGGGTTGTTTGATTCTCTGGTATCTGTCTAGCTTTTTGAGTTTTTGTATACCTTGGATATTAGGCCTCAATCTGATGTGGGGTTGGTAAAGATCTTTTCCACTCTGTTAGCTGTCAGTTTGTTTTCTTGACAGTGTCTTTAGCCTTACAGAAACTTTGCAATCTCATGAAGTCCCATTTGTCAATCTTTGACCTTAGAGCTCGAGCCATTGGTGTTTTGTTTAAGAAATTTTCACCTGTGCCTATGTGTCCTAAGGTTTTCCCTACTTTCTCATCTAATAGTTTCAGTGTACCTGGTTTAATGTGGAGATCTTTGATCCACTGACACTGAGCTTGGTAGAAGGAGATAAGAAGGGGACTAATTTCATTCTTCTGCATGCTGAGTGCCAGTTGGAGCAACACAATTTGTTGAATAGGCTGTCATTTTTCCATTGAATGTTTACAGCTCCTTTGTCAAAAATCAGATGACCTTATATATGAGGTCTCCTTTCTGGATCTTCTATTCTATTCCTAGATCCACATGCCTATTTCTGTACCAGTACCATGCAGTTTTTATCACAATTGCCTTGTAATATAGCTTGAGGTTAGGGATAGTGATTTCTGCAGATGTTTTCTCATTGTTGAGAATGGATTTCACTATTCTAGGTCTTTTGTTATTCCAAATGAAATTGCACATTGCTCTTTCCAACTCAATGAAGAACTGGGTTGGGATTTTGATGGGAATTGCATTGAATCTGTAGATTGATTTTGGTAAGATGGCCATTTTTAAAATGTTGATCCTTCCAATCCATAAGCATTTAAGGTCTTTCCATTTTCTGAGATCTTCCTCAATTTACTTCTTTGGAGGTTTGAAGTTTTTGACATACAGGTCCTTCACTTGCTTAGTTAGAGTCACACCAAGGTATTTCATAGTTTTTGTGACTATTGTGAAGGGTATCTTTTCCCTAATTTCTTTCTTCACAAGTTTGTCCTTTGGGTACAGAAAGGCTACTGATTTGTTTGAGTTAATTTTATATCTGGCCATTTTCTGAACTTGTATATCAGCCGTAGTAGTTTTCTGGTGGAATTTGTGGGGTCTCTTAAGTACACTATCATGTCATCTGCAAATAGTGATGTTTTTACTTCTTCCTTTCCAATTTGTATCCCTTTGATTTCCTTTTGCTGTCTCATTGATCTGGCCAGGATTTTCAATACCAAGTTGAATAGGTAGGGGGAGAGTGTGCAGCCTTGTTCAGTCCTTGATTTTAGTGGGATTGCTTCAAATTTCCCACCATTAAGTTTGATGTTGGCTGTTGATTTGCTGCATATTGCTTTTATCATGTTTAGGTATGGGCCTTGGAATTCTGTTCTTTCCAACACTTTTACATGAAGGGGTGTTGAATATTGTCAAATGCTTTTTCAGCATCTAGTGAGATGACCATGTGGTTTTTTTTTTCTTTGAGTTTGTTTATATAGTGGATTACATTAATAGATTTCCTTATATTAAACCATGCCTGCATCCCAGGGATGAAGGCTACTTGGTCATGGTGAATGATCATTTTGATGTGTCCTTGGATTCAGTTTGCAAGGATTTTGTTGAGTATTTTTGCATCAATGTTCATAAGTGAGATTGGTCTGAAGTTCTCTTTCCTTGTAGGGTCTTTGTGTGGTTTAGGAACGAGGGTTATTGTAGCCTTAAATAATAAGTTAGATAGTTTTCCATCTGTCTCTATTTTGTGGAATATTTTGAATAGTATTGGTATTAGGTTGTCAATAAATGTCTGATAGAATTCTGCACTGAACCCATCTGGACCTGGGCTTTATTTGGTTGGGAGGCCTTTGAGGACTTCTTCTATTTCTTTAGGTGTTATGGGAGTATTTAGGTGGTTGACTTGGTCCTGGTTTAAATTTCATATCTTGTATCTGTATAGGAATCCATCCATTTCTTCCAGATTTTCCAGCTCTGTTGGGTATAGGCTTTTGTAGTAGGGTCTGATGATTTCTTGAATTTCCTCAGTTTCAGTCGTTATTTCTCCACTTTCCTTTCTAATTTTATTAATTTGGATACTCTCTCTTTGCCCACTAGTTAGTCTGGCTAAGGGTTTATCAATCTTGTTAATTTTCTCAAAGAACCAGATCGTAGTTTTGTTGATTCTTTCAATGGTTCTTTTTGTTTCTATTTGGTCTAATTCTGCCCTAAGTTTGATTGTTTCTTACCATCTACTCCTCTTGTGTGTATCTGTTTCCTTTTGTTCTAGAGCTTTCAGCTGTGCTGTCAGGTTACTATTGTATGCTCTCTCCAGTTTCTTTTTGGAAGCACTCAGAACTATGAGTTTTCCTCTCAGTACTGCTTTCATTGCATCCCATAGGTTTGGGAATGTCATTTTTTCATTTTCATTGTATTCTAGAAAATCCTTAATTTCTCTCTTTATTTCTTCTTTGACCCTGCTAATGTTTAATGGAGCATTCTTTAGTTTCCATAAGTGTATGGACTTTTCGTTGTCTTTGTTGTTATTAAAGACCAGCCTAAGACCATGGTGATCTGAAAGGGTGCATGAGAGTATTTCAATCTTCTTATATTGATTGCACTGCATTCTGTGTTCAGTTATGTGGTCAATTTTTGAGAAGGTGCCATGAGGTGCTGAGAAGAACGTGTGTTCTTTTGTTTTAGGATGATGTGTTCTATAGATATCTATTAATTCTAGTTAATTCATAGTCTCTGCTAGTTTTGCAGTGTCCTTGTTCAGATTCTGTTTCCATGATCTGTCTATTGGTGAGAGTGGGGTATTAAAGTCTCCCATTATTGTTGTGTGGGGTAAAATTTATTTTTTGAGCTTTAGAAGGGTTTCTTTTATGAATATCGGTGCTTTTGTATTTGGAGCATATATGTTAAAGATTGAGAGTTTCACCTGACAGATTTTCCCTGTAATGAGTATCAAGTGTCCTTCGTTATCTTTTTTGATTAGTTTTGGTTGAAAACCTACTTTCTTTCATATAAGAATGGCCACTCCAGCTTGCTTCTTCAGGCTGTTTGCTTGGAAGTTTTTTTCCCAACTGTTTACTCTGAGATAGTGTCTGTCTTTGTCTCTAAGATGAGTTTCCTGTATGCAGCAAAATGCTGGATTTTGTTTATGTGTCCAGTCTGATAGCCTATGTCTCTTTATTGGGGAGTTGAGTCCATTTATGTTAATAGATATCAAGGAATAGTGGTTGCTGTTTCCTGCTATTATTGCTTTTGTAGGTTGAATTGTGCCTGTGTCTTTCTTCTTTTGGTTTTTTTGCTTAGGCATTTTCTTGTTTTTACTATGAGGTGCTTCCCCTCATTGTACTGGGTTTTCCACCTATAATTCATTGTAGTGCTGGGTTTGTGGTCATATATTTTGTAAATTTAATTTTGTCTTGGAATATCTTTGTCTCTCCATCTATGGTGATTGATGGTTTTGCTGGGTATAGCAGCTTGGGCTGGCACTTGTGTTCTCTTAGGGTCTGCATGATGTCTGTCCAGGCTCTTCTAGCTTTCATAGTCTCTTTTGAGAAATCAGGTGTGATTCTGATTGGTCTGCCATTATATGTTACCTGAACTTTTTCCCTTACTGCTTTTAGTATTCTTTCTTTGCTTTGGGCACTTGGTGTTTTGACTATTATGTGTCGGGAGGAATTTCTTTTCTGGTCCAACTTATTTGGAGTTCTGTAGGCTTCTTTTAAGCGCGTGGTCATCTCATTTTTAAGGGTAGGAAAGTTTTCTTCCAGGATTTTGTTGAAGATATTTACTGTGCCTCTTAGGTGATATTCTTCGCCCTCTTCTATTCCTATTATCCTTAGTTTTTGTCTTCTCATTGTGTCCTGGATCTCCTGGACATTTGGGTTAGAAGCTTTTTGGTTTTTGCATCTTCACTCACTGTTTTGTCTGTTTTCAATGCTGACTCAGATGTTAATGGGAAGGACAGCTGAAATGATAAAAACCAGAAGTTATATCTCTTTTTACAAGTTATTGTTTTAGACATTTGTAAGACTTCCATTTTACTATTCTTGTTTAATTTCATAGCATATTAGATGATAAGGAGGGCTGAATCTTCATAGTCTTATATTGAATTATAGTCTTCGAGTGTTCACTTCATGCTGATCTTCTTTTTTTATATATTTTTAAGGTTATATTTAAGTATTTGTGGGTACATATACATACACATATGTATATATGTAACAATAATATAGAATAAGAGGGTATTAATTTGAGGGGATAGGAGAGAGACTAATAGAGGCTGTAGGGAGGAAAGGGTGATTGATAGAGTTCCATTTTAATTAAAGTATATTCTTTTTTTTTTTTTTTTGAACTTCACACAGTCTGTGACTTGTTTCTGGGGTGTTCAGAGCTTTCTGGCGTTAGAATCCCATTATCAGTGAGTGCTTATTATGTCTATTCTTTTGTGACTGGGTTATCTCACTCAGGATGATATTCTCTAGATGCATTCATTTTCTTAAGAATTTTGTTAAGTCATTGTTTCTGATAGCTGAGTAGTACTCCATTGTGTAAATGTACCACAATTTTTGTATCCATTCATCTACTGAAGGACATCTGGGTTCTTTCCAGCTTCTGGCTATTATAAATAGAGCTGCAATGAACATCATGGTGCATGTATCATTGTTGTATGTTGGAGCGTCTCTGGGGTAAATGCCCAGAAGTGGAATAACTGGGTCTTCAGGTAGTACTATGTCCATTTTTCTAAGGAACTTCCAGACTAATTTCCAGAGTGGTTGTATCAGTTTACAACCCCAACAGCAATAGAGAAGTGTTCCTTCTTTCCCCACATTCTCGAGAGCATCTGCTGTCATCTGAGTTTTGGATCTTGGCCAATCTGACTGGTGTGAGGTGGAATCTCAGGGTTGTTTTGATTTGCATTTCCCTGATGGCTAAGGATGGTGAGCACTTCCTTAGATGGTTCTCAGCCATTCGATAATCCTTGAATGAGAAATTTTTGTTTAAATCTGTACCCCATTTTTAAATTGGGCTGTATAATTCTCTGGTGTATAGCTTTTTGAATTTGTTGTACCTCTTGGATATTAGGCCTCTATCTGATGTGGGGTTGGTAAAGACCTTTTCCCACTCTGTTGGCTGCTATTTTGTCTTTTTGACAGTGTCTTTAGCCTTACAGAAACTTTGCAATCTCATGAAGTCCCATTTGTCAATCTTTGACCTTAGAGCTCGAGCCATTGGTCTTCTGTTCAGGAAATTGTCTCCTGTGCCTGTGATGTCTAAGGTTTTCCCTACTTTCTCATTTAATAGTTTCAGTGTACCTGGTTTAATGTGTAGATCTTTGATCTACTTAACTTAAGCTTTGTACAAGGAGATAAAAAAGGGTCTATTTTCATTCTTCTACAAGCTGAGTGCCAGTTGGACCAACACCATTTGTTGAATAGGCTGTCCTTTTTCCATTGAATGTTTAGAGCTCCTTTGTCAAAAATCAGGTGACCATATATGTGAGCGCTCATTTCTGGATCTTCTATTCTATTCCATTAATCCAAGTGCCTATTTCTGTACCAGGTTTTTTTTTTTTTTTTTTTTTTTACATTTAGGCACTAGTTTAATTTGAAATACAGGACCTCATTCCCTGCTAATTGTTATGGAAACTGTAGTTACAAGGTGATGATGCCTCTGCAATTAACATTTGGTAAACAGCTGGGCCAATCCACTTGGTAATTCTCAGAAAGCTTTGCTGAGATACTTTGTCAGTAGTTTGAAGTAACTGGTATGTACTTTCAGATCAGCACCAAACAATTGGAAAAACACAGACAAAAAGAGTATAACATTTATATTCCAGAAGGCTTTTAGTTGACTCCTTAATTTTCAAGTAGGAATATAAATAAATAATAAATTAAACTAAATTCATCCCAATCTATCAAAGAACTTCTTTGACATAATAAAAGTTAGCCAAATAAATCAGAATAATGGGATTTTGATAGAACAAGACATTTATCTATTGCCAGATGGACATTGTGGTCACACAACATATAAATTGAAGGTAGAGATTTTCCATCCATCACCAAGATTTCCATCTTGTGACAGGAAAATAATTACTATATGCCCACCATGTTTGCAATTCTTTGATTTGTCAGGACATGAGACAACACATTAATGCAGTCTAGGTGTGTGGGCAACACCAGCAGGGTGGGCAGATTCTTCATTTCCACACCATCAACCAGTTTCTCCCCAGCAAGTGTAGAACCTGTGCTAGTATTTAATGCTTTGGTTACAGAAACAATTGAACAAAGCTTTTCCCAAAAGAGAGAAGTTTCATGTTGGCCTCTGTGCATTCTAGAACATTCCTTTCTCACTAACTCATGCAGAAAAGATGTGGCTCCAAATATTAAAAACAATATCAACACAACAATAGATTAGAAGCAAGAAAAAAAGATTTAAAAAAAGAAGCTCCAGATTCAGCTCTAACAAACTACATCTCCTTCAGACCCAAAACCAGTAAGCATCTATTGTCACTAAAGGTGAATATTTAAACAGATGAATAAAAGAGTGAGAGTCTAATCCCAAGATTTAAATGCATCTGTGTAAAATTTACATGTTATACAGATGTACACGCAGATGTGCTTCTCCAGGGTCATACAGCTGTAGTCCAGAACCAAACAACCTCTGCCTGAATGACAATTGCTCCATTACCCATGCCTACAGGCACACTTTACTCAAGTGTGTAGTTTCCTGATTTCTAGGAACACATACTGCTAAATGCCTCCCCCTCACCACAGAATATAATTCTAGCTTCTTCTTCTTCTTCTTCTTCTTCTTCTTCTTCTTCTTCTTCTTCTTCTTCTTCTTCTTCTTCTTCTTCTTCTTCTTCTTCTTCTTCTTTTTCTCCTCCTCCTCCTCCTCCTCCTCCTCCTCCTCCTCCTCCTCCTCCTCCTCCTCCTCCTCCTCCTCCTCCTTCTTCTACCACTACATCTTGATTTGATCTCATCATTAGACGAGCAATAAATAATCAAGAATGGCTTCCCACTGATCCTGGGAACACTGATCAGAACCCTTCCTGAAAGCTAAACCTTTCCAGGTTCCAGGTTTCTTTCCTCTAGCACATACTGCTAACTCTTTTAAAGAACCCACCCTCCAGGCAATGAACTCATCCACTTGATTTCGTCAGGCTGTGGCTTTATCCCTAGTGGTTTGTGGGTAACTCATTAAGTCTACAAGTTGTAGATTTTATTACAAGTTGGCTGGGACCACTATTACCTAACTCAATAATCATGGACACATTTGAGACCACTTGAATTTCACATCTGAATGTGTTGGTATTTCACAACTGCATGAGCTTTATATTTAGTCTCTTGCTCATCCCTGCCTTCCCTTGTTTAGTTATTTTATTCATTTATTTATATGGTGGTTTGTTTTTTATGACTGAGGCAAACCTATCACTGTGTTACAACCCCAGCCCTCTTATTTCATACAAGTTTTCTGAATAACTAAGTTATCTAGCCAGGCCTTGAGCTAACTAATAGCCTGGGTTAATCCTAAACTCACTCACTCTATAGCTCAGGCTAGTCTTGATTTTGTGATATTTCTGTTTCAGACCCTCCAATACCTGTGATTAGGTCTGTGCCACCAAGCCCAGCTCTTATCCACTCTGTATCCCCTTTATCTCCTCTGTTTCAGGGTTAGAATGGCAAACTTGAATTTGTCAGACTATTTTTACTCTTGGTACAGAGGCTAATGTATCCATGAGGTTTATAATATATACATATAGGTGTGTATAAAATATATTATATATTGAATTCTCCAGTTCTAAGATAAATTTTTGAGGCAAGGTTAAGTTGAAAGCAAGTATTAAAATGCTTAACTTTCTATTTTACTTATAGTGATTTGGCTATTTTAGAGGAAACAAAAATAATTGTTTTATAACTGCAATAAACTCACAAATCAAAAATTGGTTAAAGAATATATGGTACCTTTTTCTGAGAAATCTTAATTACCTTTACAAAATAATGGTTATTGTTTTTTGTTAATTGATGCTTTCATGATGTGTAACTCATACCTCTAGCCTCTTTAATTGTAAGGTAGCTTCCTTTTTATCTTAGAATCAGGTGGGAACAGAGAAAATTGGATGATTAGCAGACTCTTGTTTTCTTTGAAAACTACAGCTGCCTAAGACCAGAGCCCTTGATAATTTGTGCTATTTTCGGATCAACTTTCATTGTGTAGCTGGCTGAAGCATGAAATGAGCTAAAATAAATCGTGTCGAATAAAACTGGAGTGAATTGAAGTAATGTGATTTCCAGTCTGTGCAGTGTCTGTAGGGCAAAGTAAAATTCCAGTATCTTCCAAGGGCTCCCAGTACATGCAGTGGATTGAATAAGGATACCCCTTATAATCTCATATATTCAAATTTGCAGTCATCAGGGAGTTGCGTTATTTGAAAAGATTAGAGGGATGAGGAGGTATATACCTGTGTTGGAGTAAGGCTTTGAGGTCTCTCTCTCTCTCTTTCTCTCTCTCTCTCTCTCTCTCTCTCTCTCTCTCTCTCTCTCTCTCTCTCTCTCTCCCTTCCTTTCCCTTCCTCTCTCAATCTCTCCACATATTGCTCCATATAAATATATATTCCTTCTTTCTAGTTATATGATTTAAAAGGTAGAGTTCTCAGCTACTGTTTAGCTCATGACTGCATTCCACCATGCTCCCCACCATGATGATACTGGACAAAGCCTCTGAAACTACAAGCACCCATTTAAGGGCTTTATTTCACAAGAGTTGCCTTGGTTATGGTGTCTTTTTACAATAGAACAGTGACTAAGACACAACCCATCCTGTACCCTCTATATGCCATTGTTGCCTTTCAATAGCAGCCATTCAGACCCTGCACAATCCAACTCTTACGTTCTAAAACCTGAAATCACCTGAATCACTTTTAGAGACTGCTATAAGATAATTGATAAAGTCATAACTTAATTTAAACATTTCTTATTACTAACTGCAGTGAAAAAAACATGAAATGCAGAAAACAAGAAAGGAAGAAATCAAAGAATATAAACATCTTGAATATGCATCCTTAATTCTGATGGTGTCTGGTTTACTCTATATTACTCTAACAATTTTATACACATCTAATCACCCAACACCCATTTCTACATCTCTCACTGCCCAACTGCTTTACATTGCTCCATCCAGCTCAAAACAATCTTCAAATGTAATGGAATCACTGTGTAATTCTGTGGTGTTTAATCTTGTCCAATTTATGGGATTTAGAATCAACATGAAAACAATGGCCTGGGTCTATTTGGAGGATGTTCTGACTAAGTTCATTAAGATTGGAAGACTTCGGAGGTTTGAATGAGAATGGCCCCCATAGGCTCATATCTGAGTGGCATTGTTGGAGGAAGCATGCCACTGGGAAAGGGGGGTTCACAAGCCTAAAACAGATATAGTGACTTGTTCTCTGCCTGACGATTGTGGATCAGGATGTAAAGTTCTCAGCTACTATGCCAGTGCCATGTCTATCTGATTATTGCCATTAAGGTCATGGACTAACTTTCTAAAGTTGTAGCCATGCCCCTAATTAAATGTTCTCTTTTCTAAGAGTAGTCATGTTCATGGTGTCTCTTCACAGCAATAGAATGGTGACTAAGACAAAGATCCACCCCAAATGTGAGCAATAGCACTGCATAAACTGGGATGCAAGAAAAAAGTGAACAACAGGATTGAGTTTATCACTTCCTTAACTGAAGATGCAGGGCAACAAACTGACCATGTCTCATATTCTTACAGTCCCAACTTCCTTATCATAATAGACTGCAATCTCAAACTGTAAGACCAAAAGATTCCTTCCTCCCTTTCTTTCCTCCTGCATTCTCTTTAAGTAATATTTAATAAAACTTTCCAAGTGTAACTTGAAATATCTGAGAAGACAAACATTTACATGTAACTTCCTTTCAGGTACCCTTTCAGGTATTTAGGCATGTTACGTATACACAAGCTGATAAATGAGAAACTTGTTTCTTAGTCATCTAAATAAGTAAATAAATAAATACATCATATAAATAAATAAATATGTAAAGTCATATTGAGTTTCACAAGGTCGAAGTGTTTTCTGTTTCTTCCATCACATTTGCTATTAAGTGAGCACATTTGTGTTGCTGATTTATCAGGAGAATTGATAGTTAGAAACAGAAATTTTTTTCTCTTGATATGTGTGCAGGTGTTGTGATCTCCAGAGTAGGATAAAGGAGGATGCTGAGCACTATCTTAAGCTGTCCAGGGATGATGAAGCTTCCTCAACATATGGTGCTGAAAATAACTCTCTCTGTCCTCACACAGCAGATCTGCAAATCATTCTTACTTTTCAAATTATTTTTGCTGGAAAACAACTTACCTGAAGTCTAGATGATGTTCTAGATAACATGCTCACCAGAGTATTCTTCTTTTCCACAGAAATGAACTAAAAATAAATCTTAGAAGATTAGCTAAAAGAGTAATGTCAGACTTCTTAAAGAAGAAAATCACTTGAGCAGAATTCTGACGGTACAATCTGTGTTTTGTGGGTGACGATGATTTCCTTTCCTGCTGCCCTTTTTTAAATTTAATGTTTTAATTTTGCTGAATTATAAATGCTCTTAGTTCTTTTACACATTGGTGATAGCATCCAGTTTTTCACCTTTTCCTCACACAAAGGAGTAATCTCTCTGTCTCTGGAGCTGTTGAAAGAACCCCTTTCAGCAGATTGCATCCTGCTGCTGTTTGGAGCCACCCCTCACTCGGGTACTTGTGATATTGCTGTTTTGAGGCTAATTGGAATGGTTGTCTCAATATAAATGAAGACTATGCCTCTTCCACCCCCCCCCCCATCTAAGCTTATCTATCTTCCCAGTATCGTTGTGTACATTTGTTCATGGTATCATTTAATGCTTATCATATTTCATGTATGTGTTTATATAAAGTCCAGGTCCTAATTAGTCTAAAATAACTCTTTCTTTCCCTGTTGAAATTACTTTGGTGGTTTTTTTTTTTTTTTTTTTTTTTTTTTGGCCTTAAGAATTTCAATACTGATGCTTACTTGTGTGTTTCACTAGTTCATCTTCCAGCACTTCCTGAGGATTTAAGTTTCTTCTCAAATGTACGTTCTTCAGGTGCGTGAACCACTTACATCATTTTCATCTCAATGTCAGGCTGAACACTGCCCTAAGTCACACTCTTGGGTATGGCACAGTAGCTTTCAGATTTCATTTTACGAGACAATTGTTTTCCTCATTTTGAGGACAAACAGTGTCTCTCTCCTTGTTTGTGCACATAAACAACTACTGTCTGTCCAGCACAAACAATAAGGCATGGGTTGATAAAGAATTAATTTATGCACATAAAATACTACTCTCTGCAAACCCAACCTAGCAATTAAATCAGAAACAAGGGGATTTAATGAATGTATCAAAACCATAGGAAACAAACAAAGCTACATCAAATCAACAAATGATAAATCCCTCAGCTTTACCTGGGTCTGAATAAATGGGACCCCTGACAGAGGAGTCTAGGATGGACTGGTGAAAAACATCTTGATGTTCCCATGGCGTCCACTTACCAGGAGCCCTATTTGACATGGCCCACTTAAATTACCATTCAAATGGATTTAGCTTTGAGCCTTAAAGCAGCCCTATGTCTCATAACAGCTCTGTGACTGACTTTGTTATATTAATACACTTCCAGCTGCATTCAGTCTTTCTGAATCCATATCAGCTTTCTTCTTTTGTCTCCATTACCCTGTATAGCCATTCTGTAACACACACACACACACACACACACACACACACACACACTCATTTTGAGAAGTGTAATGTGTGATCTGAGGTTTAATATTAGCAATAAAAATCAGAAGGAAACATCTATGGTTGCCAATGGTCATATCTACCATGTGAAAGAAGTAGTCCCTAGAGAACTAAAGTTAATAAAATTAACATAGGTAATAAACTTATTATTATTATTATTCAATAGAAATGTAACATTATTAAAAGGGCACAAAATGTGTTCATTTATGTTTCTGATAAAGCTTGCTCCTTACTCTGACCTATCCAATCTGAACCGGTCTTTTCTAGACACCAGCTGATTTCTAACCCTCAACTTGGACCTAGAACACCTGTTCTAAGATCTAAATTCATTGTTCATTTACTCTATTGTTTTGATGAATCATATTTCAATAGCAATTTGGAAGTGAACTTTCCAAAATCTTAGTTTAAAAGTGTCTTTATTCTCAATTGTAACATTTTCTCCCATGATGGTGCAGCTCTATTCCACCTGTAAGAGACGAGAAGGCTGTGACAAAGCTTCATCTGCCATCCTCATCAGCCCGTGGAGCTGCCCTAATCTTTGAGGACATTGTCTCAGGCCAAACAGACATTTATATCTCCAATGCTGAGAAGAGAATGAAGACTATGCAGAACGCTGGAGCAAAGTTGGAGGTTTGGTTGAGTATATTTTAATAGGGGCTTACACATAAGCATTAGGAGAGCTCAGAAGTGAAGTAAGATATACCCAAGTGTGGTTATTTGCTTGCAGGAGGAAAATAGGAGATAAAAAACAGACCCAAGTAAGGGTACAAACAGGCTTCTTAAGAGAATGCCACAGGTAACTGTCATGGAACAAGCCATACATACTATTTTGGTGGTTCTTGAAGTTATATTTCAGATGAAACTTTCTCCCACCTCTCTCTCCCTCTTCCTTTCCCTCCCCTTCCCTTCCCCCTCCCATCCTCTCCCTCTTTATCGCCATCTTCATCTCTATCTCTTTCTCTCTCACTGAAGAGATGATAAGGTGGTTCCAGAGACACCGAGATTTCCAGAGGTGCTTAATATGAGTCTTCCTTCTAAATGAGGTTTCTGATGAGCATATCATAAAATTCAGGGCTGGACATAGAGAAAACATAAAGCAATCATTAAATACACCAGTCTTTTTGCTTCTCTGCAGGCAAAAATCTTCAACCAGATTCCTGGATGAAGGGCTCCTTTGGTTCTCGTGTCCCCAGAATTTCTCCAAAGCCATATATTGACTTCATGCTTCTGATACAGTTTTGGAGGAATCTGATCCTTCCAGTGACTCTCCTGCTGCCTGCCACATCTGGAAGCTTTCAGTACTGTCTTGTCTCTTATGGGTCAAATTCACAATAAAGTGTTTGGTATGGCTTTATTTTTATAGATTCTGCTAGATCACTCAATAGGCCTTTGTATAGAGCAACATAAAACCTATTTCCTTTCCTGCATTTATATTATGTTCAGTGCTTTAAAACCATTTAAGAGAATAAGGGAGATGTGCCAAACAATTCACCTCTTCACAAACAGCTACTGGACGTGCTACAAATCAATTCAGTTCTGACATTAACCAGAGTCAATGCAGACACCACAGGTTATGGGCTCAGTCTCAGAAGACTGACTCCACTTCAGAGGCCAATCATTAGTAGGTCCCAGGTTACCCACAACTTCTGAGTTGGCTACAAATCAAAAGCTCCCATACTCCCAGGCAGAGCTTTGATGATTTGCTAGAGCTAACAGACTCAGGAGAGAGCTTTATTGAGACCTAATCATTATCAGAATGTGCACTCGGAATAGCCAGAAGGGACTCGTCACATCTTGATTCTCCAGGTACACCAGCCTGCCAGCATGCAAACCACTCTGCAACCCCAAAAGTATCTAAACATTGCTCTGATTTGAGATTGTTGGTTTTCTGTGGAGCTGCCATTACTTAGATATGATTGATTAAATAATTGGCAGTTTGCGGCAGGCGCAGTAGTGCACACCTTCAATCCAACACTCAGGAGGCAAAGGCAAGTGGATCTCTGTGAGTTCAAGGCCACTGTTCCAAGACCCAAGAGATAAATAGTAAAACAAATAAATGGATAAAATGCCAATTTGTGATGAGGTTGCCTTCATCCCACTCTCAGCTAGATAATGGAGATGTAAATTCCGACCTCTAATCACAAGGCTTCTTCCCCTAGCAACCAGCTCCTGAATGTAATAAGAACCCACAGCTGCCAATCACCTCATTATCAAATAAAAGACACTTCACTTCTGACATCTCCAGGCTTTAGAAGTTGTGTGGGAGAATACCAATATTTGGTGGAAGTGCAAAATATGTATTTCTAACTGCAATACTCCAGATTTCTGAATGCATTAAAATATGCTCCACAATTCTGGGCAATATCTTTATTTTATCCCTCCGAATAATTTCATCTATCCTTTCATTTTTCTGTCTTCTAGATGTTAGAATTTGTAAGCTAATATTTATATTCTGTGTTTTCTCTTTGAGTCTCTTATATTGAATTTTCTTGTCATTGGCTTCTTGTTACACTGGGTTTCTTCAGCTTCCTTTTCAAACTTTTTTAACCTCACAATTTTGCTTTAATTTTGTGTCTTTGTGTGTGCCTGAGTGTGCAAGCACATGTGTGTACCTGTGGCTGTCAGAGGCGAGCATCACATCCACTAGAGATGGAGGTAGAGGCTTTCTTGAGCTACCTGGTGTAGGTGTTGGGAATTCAACTACTTAAGGTCTCCTGCAAGAGCAGCCAGTGCTCATAAACACAGCATCCAGAAATTCTATTGAATATTGCTTTTCTATCACATCTTTTTCTCCTGAGCTCTTTTTGGTTCTCAGATTTCTATTTGTATAGAATCTGTTCTTATTCCATGTGATGTCTAATCTTATCTTTCTGCTAAAATAAGTGTCATTTTCCAACTGCCACGCCTGGTTCCTTAGGTATTGCTTTTTCTCTACATGTGTTGTTCATTTCCTTCTGAGAAGATTTTTGTAAGCAATGTCATCAACAGAGGGACACAGCCTAGTCTGATGTCAGTGTAGGCTGATTACTTCCTCCCTCCCCTCAGAGGCCTCAGTTCAGGTGTGGCCGGGATGTTGACATACATTACAACAGAAAAGAATTTTACAGTGAGTCAACATTAATCAAAGTTGTCATTTGTTAAGTAAAAATAAATGCGTTCTCAAGGGGGTAGTTGTAGTCCTCTCAAGAAAGTTGTGTGTGTGTTAATAAATATTCTATCTGTATAGTTTTTGTCATTTAAAGATAAACAACAAGGTTCAAAGATTAAAGTTGTAGAGTTTAGCAAAACTAAGAAGAGCTGGGTTACTTACTTTTCTTGTCTCAGCACTTTTCTTTGTGTGTAGGAGGCAAAATGTTCTAGATTAAGAGTGAGAGGGAGTGTGGTAAAACTAGGTCAACTCTACATACTTTGGCCTTAAGCATGGTTCTTAGCCCATTATAGCATTCTTTTTTCATATTCTCTCAGGGAAGGAAGAATTGTGTCTATGTGGGCAGTATACACAGCATCTCTTGTCATTTGTGTCAACATGCTTCTCTCTTGGTCTCCAGTAGTGAGAAATGTGTACTGGGTCCTGATGAATCAGGGCCTTCTTTTTTTCCCCTGTCCTCTTGATTTTTCCTGACTCTATCCTGCCTTGGGATGACTGGTGACCACATAGCATTTTCACATTTTCTAATAAACTTATTGTATCACCATACATGTGACTCTAACCAAGTATTTATTCACAGACACAAAACTCTGGAAAGCCCATGGTTGTCCAAGAGGCCTCTGTATCTGCTGTTTTCACTTTTTATTTTAAATGGCTTCTCCACCCATGATTCCTTCAAAAGTATTTCATCAAAATGATCTGTTTTATTCTTGGTCTTAACAGAAAATTAATCATGATTAATATTAGGAGAGTGTAGAAATAATTTACTAAAGTGATTGTGCTTCACAGATGTATGGATAGTATATAAGAAAATCACAGCAAACAGTACAGAACATCTGGATGTTAGCACAGATAGGCACAAGAGATAAAGGAAGCAAAAGATTGTTTAAAAACCTGCAAGAGAAAGTCACAATATGCCCATTTCTGAAGAACCGTGCCCTTCAACTGAGATATAACTATGTTCCACAGGGAGATAATGAGATTTTTCTAAAACCTATTCTAGACCACCACCCAAAGTTAGGGGAGAATGATGGTAAATAGTTAACCTGTTTAGAAGTACCTCTTTCATGTGATTCCAGTCCCCACTGACAGGATAACAGTAGTCCAGTTTAAGGAGTATGCCTAAACAGGAATCAGCATGATGTAGCAGAAAGAGCCAGGCATCTGGTACAAGTCAGTGGGAGCAAGCAGAACCATTTGCAAAGCCAGGAGTTCTCAGCCATGCCTGTCTCAACAAAATGAAGACCAGGGAAGACTTGAGAGAAACAAAGCATTGTACAGATAGCAGTACACATACCCTGTCGCCATACACATACCCTGTCACCATCTCTTGAGTCTTATTCTCTCTCCAAACATTACCTGCCATCTTACAGATTTTGCTTCAGCCAAACATCACATGACCCAACCAGAAATTTTCACTTCAGAGAACTTGGAAGATAATTCACATTGACTGAATTTTTTTGCATATGTGCGTATGGTGAGCTTGCAGATGTGTACACATCTTTGCATGTATGTGGATGCACAGATGCACGTATTTTTATGGGTGTACATGTTTGTGTAAGTGCTTATGCACCTATGTGTCCATTCATGCATTTCGATATTTGATATTGCTTTTCACCTTATATATTGAGGCAGGTTTTTTTTTTTTTTTCAATAAAGCTGGAGCCAAAGACAACAGGTTCTTCTTAAGACACAGGGAGAGAATGGAGAATATAACTATAAAAAAATCAAATACCTTTCTTTAAGAACTTCCAATGGTATATCAGTATTGGACAAACCAGCAATCTAGTTGTCTGCAATGAATATAAAACACTGAGCACGTATTTATTTATATCCATCTTGAGAATTTCAATATGTGTACAGTGCACTTTGGTCATACAACCCCCCAATCCTTTTCTAACCCTCCCAGACACCCTTGGCATAACCTTTTTGCAATTTCATGTCTTCTCTCTATAGTGATAAACTTCCAAGTCCTAAATGCTGTCTATATGTGTGTGGGTGTGTGGCCATCCACAGAAGCATGAGCACCTAGAAGGAAGCAATTACTTGAAGAAAACTCCCTATTCTATTGGATCAGGTTTCAACTACAAAGCTCAGTTAAAAAAAAAGACTTCATAAGTCTCTACCCTACTCATTCTGGACTTGACAGGCCTGATGTTCTGTAGGTCTTATAGATGAGAACAGTTTCTGTGAGGTAATGGGAGTACAACCCTCTCATACCTGTAAGAAGCTATTTCGTGGCACACATCCTCAACTTTACAACTGGCCTCTGTTCTCTTCCAAAACCTTCCCTGAGCCATGTGTGGAAGGGGATAACATGTAGAAGCTCCAGGTATGAGCACTTCACAGTGACTCTTTCCCACCTTTGACCATTTGTGACTCTCCATATTAATCACTATCTGCTGCAATAAGAAGCATCTCTGATGTTGGTTAAAAGCCACACTAATCTGTGGGTATAGAGATCAATATTTAGAAGACACTTTGAACCTGTATCGATTTAACAAAATAATAGTAATTATTTCCCTAGATTCTTTGTTTCTTCATCAGGTTTACAATGTGAGGAATACATTTTCTTCTGTGAAAGGGACCTGAAATCCGAACAAGAAGCAGTTGGGTGCCCATATAATATTCATGCCCCTAACAAAGTGAGGTTATATTGCTGAGTAAGTTGTTGACTGTAGGTATAGATTTCATAATTCTGTGAAAGTTTTGATGATTTTTCTCCCTCATCTCTTTACGTAACTCCTTTCAGCAATAGGAAAGCTAGCCATTAAGGTGGGAGCCTCCGTGTCAGCAGTACCCTGATTCGTCTGTATTCTCTGATGCAGTGTGCACTGGCTTCAGCAATAGGATCTTGCCATCTAGTTCTAGTGGGTAACAGAATAATGGCAATAGACCTTTACTTTTATGTAAAAGAAACACTAGCACTTTGATTGGCAACTCATAAAACAATGTCTTACACTTGGCAGTGGGTTTCTGGTAATCTATATCATATTAGAGTAAATCAGCTTAAGTTTCTGGAAGCTTCCGAAATAATGATTTCATGTGACTTAAAAAATGTGCTTAATGCTAATTATCTCTTACCCCTTCTACCCTCTCATCCCAACTGCACCCCTACTTAACTCCCCACTGTCCCTCTTCCTTTTTATAGGACATGTGTTTTACCATCTTCCATCTATTCACTAGGACTTTTAAGAAGAAGTCCATACATGTGGTTAATTCTCCCCATTGTGTCAGTGATATATACAGCTTTGATTGGAATTACCTCTTTACTACCCTTACAAACCTTGTACAGGTACATAGGCCAGCATTGTAAACCTCGATATGTCCCACAAATGATAAAGAAATTGTAACTAAAGAGAGTTCCCAGCAATAGCAGCCAGGACACTGAAATAAAAATGAGATTAGGCACTAAACAATAGGAAATAGAAATTTGTATTTCTAGAGTTAATTGTGCTAAAAGCAAGAAATGACACTGCTAAATAACTTCAAAATGTAACTTTTTTTTAACAATAAAAGAGGAGTTGCTGAAAAGCCAAGGATGACTAGGCTAAAATACAAATTCACTTCACAAGCTAGATAAGGATCCAAATACAGAAAAATAAAATGTTACTGGGAAATATATTTTTGGTCACCTAATAATTAGCAGTTTTAAGGAGGTAAGTTTTAGCAAATGTATTTTTGGAAATACTTTTATAGAAATGTTTTTTAGAAGATAGAAATATCTACCTAATAATGTCATCCTTTTTAAACTAGAAAAAGTATGAAATTACTGAGTATATTTCAAGCTCGTAGTTCCTCTCTTCCAAAGCTGTTTCTATTCACCTCATGTTTTGCACTTCACCAGATTCAAGTGCATGGTCTTTTCTTAAGACTAGCACACACGTTTGTTGATCCAAACTTTAAAATGAGCTATTCAAAGAGAGCCTCTATGGCTCATTCTGCAATCCAGTGGAAAAATACACTTTCAAATGGGAGCCCAGAGAATAATAAAGGCCCTGAGAAATATTGGCACTTAGCTGCTAGTTACTGAAATACAAGTAAGGCAACTCACTGCCACAAGTGATTCGCGTTTAAGACCATGACACCAGAAAGATCATTCAAAATACATGTCCAGTGATCACTTTAATTTGGGACTGGATCTACAAATGTGCAACTTTTAAATTTTTGTCCAGGGTGATGCTTTCAAAATAATCCAAGTTTCTTACACGGGTCTTCTGAACATGTAAACGTCATCCATAGACTTCAGTGATGGAGCTAAAATGTTTGTTTCAAGCTCCAGTCACTTTGTTTCCATTCATGATCTCTCTTGAAAATATATAAAATGTAGTATATGTAGAAAATGAATAATAAAATGGTTCTGCAATAATATGGCCAAAGTTTCTGAAAATTGCCCATCCAACTCAAAATCGTGCAGAGAATGCCGCATATTTGGTGGGGACTTGTGTGGAGAACAGAGAACATAGGAAATAACACTCAGAAAATTTATCAGAGGCACATGGATGAAAAAGGAAAAAGAAGAGGAGGAGGAAGAGGACAAGGAAGAAGATGAGGAGGCTGACCAGGATGAGGAGGAGTTTGAAGCAGAGGAGTGAGGATGGAGGAGGGAGGAGGTATGTTTTCTGTGATTTGTAAGGGACTTGTTAGCTAATACAATTTCCTGCCTTCATGCTGAGTTTCTTATGCCCCCAGTTCTACACAAACAAATACAAAACTCCAATACTCACCTTGTGACTTAATGTTACATTTCAGACACGAGCCAAAAGTGACAATCTGGACAGTAGCTTTTTACAGCTCAAGCGTTACAACACTCAGGCCTGACCACTGTTTCTATGGGCCTCTGGTTCAGCCCATGGAACTCAAGGCCTATTTGCGTATTGTTAGACCTATCTCTATAATATTTAGTGTGAAACATAGACATTAAAACATTATAGTGTACTTGAAAGAGAAGAAGCTAAGTGCCATCAAATAATAATAATAATAATAATAATAATAATAATAATAATAATAATAATAATAATAAATAATAATAATAAATAATGAATTTCAGAAGTTTTGTTGCAGAAAAGACTTTCTTGCCCTTTTAAAAATCTTCAGTAAATTGCACAGTACCTGGCTTACAGTAGGCACACAATGACACTTGATTTTGGAGGTGTTCCTGCACCAGAAAAGCAGATGTGGTAGGGCCTCCTAAGGCTCTTTTGCTGTTGCAGAATCAATAAGGTAGAAAATAAGTTGAAATGGGGGGAAAGTGGCAAAAGAGACTTGATTGCAAAGTCTTATCACCATGACACCTAACTATAAATATCATTAAACTTTCAAGCACAGACTCTAATCTGCCATTTCACCAGAGGAAAGGGGGAGGGGCGTGTAATCAAAAGACGTTTGGCAGGCTCAAGAATAACTACTATGTAAATGACAAGCTGTAAAATATCAGGCCCAGGGAGCCCATTTACTGCTTGAGTTCTGTAGCAGGGATTTATGGTCTTAAGTTTTTTACTACTAAAATTTGCAAAAGTTAAAATTTGGCTTATGTTAATTTGCTTTCCAGTTTTATCAGACTTTTAGGAAACAGGGAAGTTTATCTGCCGTGGGGGGTTGGGAGCTTTAAGACACATTGTGAGAGCTATTACGCTAGAAATAAAGGATTTGAAGGTACATGCCCAAGTGATAGCTAAAATGTGTCTTTCATAGTAGCTAATAATACCTAATCACTTCTGCTTAAAAAATGCTTCAAAGTAGTTCTTTTTACATAAATATTATTATATAATAAATGCCCAATTTTAAATTATAAGGCCTATATAAAATTATAAGTCTATCAATTAAATTACACATACTTGAAGGTGATGTCTAATGATTATTTTGAACAGATTAAAATACTTACTATAAGCTTGCAGAAAATCTTACAGAGACATCAATATTGTTGAAGTCAAAATATATTCCAACCGCCAAGTCATAAGACTCATTAGGGTCAAGAAGACTTATTTATAAAATAAATTATTAAATACAGCCATATCTCTGTGTTGTAAAAAGCTAAATTAGATCTGTCATTGTCCAGCAAGCTATTTTTTACTTTAATGATCAAAGAATTAATGAGACCATATACAGGTGATGAGGAACACCCTAAAATGTACTGGTCTATTTTCAGTAAGTATTGATATAATGAAAAACAAAGCTAGAAACTAGAAGATATTTTCTTGTATCCTTCTAAAAAGGGCACAATCTATTCCAGCTTTTAAATGGCACAGCAGGGCTATGTATAGCTCAGTGGGAGAGTATTTTCCAAGTATGCACGAGGAGCTGAGTTTGATCTTTAAAACTATAAAAAATAAGTATTAAATTTTCAAGAACTGACAATATTCACTCAATTATTCAACAGAAAAGTCAAGAAATCTAATACATTACCAGTTTTCTGTAAGAAATATACATGACATATCCTCTACCTTCAAGAATTTATGACCCAGCTCGAAGCAAAGAATATAAGCCAAACAATAGGTAAATATAAAGAGTTCAATAGACATCACAAGAACAATGTATTGTTATTTACAAATTGTTTGATAATCACAATCTTTCTCTTTCTTTGGGGTAGGTATATATAAAATTCAATTATTTTTATGGTTAACTCAATGCCAAGTGCTGCTTTATCGGGTTTTCACTATAAATATTAACTTATTACAACACAAGATTCAGAACACAGCCAGACTCAGCAACACAAATAATTCAATAAAGGGAAAAAAATTCTTCATCTCTGAGCTATAAAAACCCCTACAAGGGATTCATATTTCTTTTGGCAAGATGAATTTTCAGAAGGCTTAAACAGGCAAGTCTAAAATTGATTCTGAATATGACAATAAATATTTTAATGAAATGATTAAGTGCTAATCACTGAGAAAATAAATAATTCAGCATTCCTTTAGATTTGCCTCAGAACTTGGCTGGATGTGGCCCACAAGCAAAGCTGATCACAGCATATGTGGTCATTCAGGTTGATCTCTCCAGCCCAGATGACTGTTTTCCTAGTGTTCCTCACCTGGGAATACCCTCCTCCTTCCTACACCGTTCATGCCAAAACTCCACACACCTGCTTCTCTATAGCTGCTCTCAGGAACTACTACCCAACCACTTTCAGTAATCACACTAGGAGTTCAGTTCTCTCGCGTTCCACAACTGTCAGCAGTGGTGACCATGGTGGATCACTGCTTTCTCAGAAGACTCCTGTTAGATGGCTGCCATGTTGGTTTGGTTCTTCCCGGATCTCAGTTTTCCCTTTGTCTTTCCCTACTCCTTGTTCCACGTGTTCCGGCCTCCCGTCCGTCTTCATTCACTCCTTCGGTTACCTTATCCCCTGCCCACAGTTTTCAATCTCCACCTGAAAATAAGCATCACCTGCTCAAAATTTTCTTCCTAGCTCTAGACTGGAGTGTTCTCCTATGCATCTGATTTTTATCCCTGCAATGTGCATGACTTGCATTAAACCCAATGTGTCTGAACTAAACCATGGCACAGCTGGAGAGCTTCCTTTAACATCACCTATGGCAGCTGGGCAACTGCAACTTCGTCCTTCGGATTTCCAGAGCAGGTTTCCAGGTAGATTTCCCTTCTCCTCTTTCCAAATCAATCATGCTTTTCCGTTTAAGTACATACAGACTCAGGTGATCTGTATGTATTTTGTTGATGTGCTTCTCAACCAAGCCACCACTGGTTTTCATCTGTACTGGTACACTGCCCCAAAGATGGCTCCCTGCTCTCTTTGCTGCCTTAAAATGCAGTCACTTCAGACATTAATTCTGCCATGTCACCCTTATGTTCAAGACCGTCAAATGACATCATAGCACACTGAAAATCTTAAATGCTCCAAAACCCCATGGTAAATCAAGCCCCAGGGTAGCCTCTCTGGCGCTCTCTCTCTCTCTCTCTCTCTCTCTCTCTCTCTCTCTCTCTCTCTCTCTCTCTCTCTCTCTCAGAAAATTAAGGGAAAAATTTACTGAAGATCTGAAAAACAACTCCTATAAGATTGACTTTTCCATAAAACTGTGCATTGTGTCCATCATGTTAAAACATGCATTAGATACACATACAAAAACCGTGAAAACAAACCACCATTCTTTAACAACTGAGCAAAATAAAATGCCTAAGGGACAACATGGATAGCTTGCAAAGGATGGGCTCATAAAGCACCATTAAAAAAACAAACGAAAAGAACACAGATGGATAGGTTTTCAGTTATAGACACTGAAGTGAACCTTTGGCACTAGGAATCAGAGCATTTTGTCATAGAGCATTAACACACATTATGAAAGTGCATAGTGTCAAAGGAACAGAACCACCAGCATTCAAAAGCAGCTTCGTCAACGGCAAACCTTCAACAGCATGTCTCTCTGTTGTCCATCACTGATACTCTGGTAGAAACTTTGAAATGAAAAAAAGAAAGAGAAAAGGGGAAGTTACTCCTTTTATTTTCACTGTTTAAAATCAAACAGAAAACAAACATCAACTCTGTTATACACAGAATCTTCAAAGTACATCATTTGTACAAGAGGACTAACAACTAACAACCAAACGGGGATCCAAGTACAAGTGAGAGAGAGCACACGTGAGAGAGAGAGAGAGAGAGAGAGAGAGAGAGAGAGAGAGAGAGAGAGAGAGAGAGCACGTGAGAGACAGCACACGTGAGAGAGAGCACACGTGAGAGACAGCACACGTGAGAGAGAGCACACGTGTGTGAGAGAGAGAGAGAGAGAGAGAGAGAGAGCATGTGAGAGACAGCACACGTGAGAGAGAGCACACGTGAGAGACAGCACACGTGAGAGAGAGCACACGTGTGAGAGAGAGAGAGAGAGAGAGAGAGAGAGAGAGAGAGAGAGCATGTGAGAGACAGCACACGTGAGAGACAGCACACGTGAGAGAGAGCCCAGCCATCACTCGACTTTCCGATGGTACTGGGGAGGAGCCACTTCATAATCATTGCCACTGAACAAAGTTGCAGAATTCTTCTCCAGGTACTTGAGGAAATCATATAGATAGTTCAGTAATAAAGCAAGGATTTTCTCTTCTTGAGGTGTATAGGCCAACATCGCTCCAATTTGCACAAATAATCTCAGTAAATGTGGACCTCCGTACACCTGGGACATGGTGCATCCGGGTGATCAGCCAGAATTTCAGCATATCGTGTTCTCTTGAATTTCTAGAGTAGCTAAATGCCCAAAATCACTTTGAAGTGCTCCTTTATCCCTGCCACAACCCCATCAACAGCATACATTTTATCTGTATTCCCTCAGGACTTCTTATAATTTGCATACTCCTCCAGAATGGAATCCACATTCTTCTTGGCCAGAAGGTAAAAACACTACTTTTGTCTGGTGATCATGTCCCAGTCATTCACAAGCCATGGTTTCAGCTCTTCAGGAATCTTCACTTTAACTTCAACTCTGTTCATGAAAGTTTCTTCATTTTCAACACTAGGATCTACCCGAGTTCTCTTCTTCCTAGGAGGCCGAGGTGTCTGACTGCTACTGCCACCATCTCCATTTCCAAGTGTTTCTGCTGTGTTTTTTTTTTTTTTTTTTTTTTTTTTTTTTTTTGATTCCACTTCAATTTCAACTTTTTTCTGTCTTCTTCCCTGGAGCAGCCCCTCCCATCTTGCCTTCTGCATATTGTTCCTGATTGGCCTTTTGAAGGCTGTTTCTGCAAATTGGTGTCCATGCATTTGAGCACTCTGCTTTCTGGCACCCGCTCATCCCAATTTTTATTCCAACCACTTTAATGGATAAAGTACTTCACAGTTTTTTCTTGATGGCAACCTTCACACACTTTGCTTCATAAAGAAGAGGCCCTTGAAAACACAGCACTTGCTTGCCCTCCTGAAATTTAGGCTTCGGGTCCTGCTTGAGTACCATTTGTAAGTGATTTGCCTCCTCTTCCCTGCCCCTCCAACTACTACCCCCTACTCTCTACCCCACCCAATTTCCTGACCATTTCTCTTAACCTTCACTGAGATACAGAAATGTGGTCTCCTTGTGGGTTCATATTCTACATCCTCAATGAATTTTCTTCCTAAACACAGTTTAATGATCTTTAATTAACTTATTTGTGATCCAGTTTCCTTAATCTCTCTTTTATTCATTTGCCCACAAGTCTTATAACCCTCTAACATATTTTACAATTGATTCATATTTGTTTTATTGCCTATTCTTCTAAAGGATCTTTGCTTTGCTCAGTGAGATACCTCAATCACCATATTTAATGTGTATCACAAATCTGCAGGTAATAAGTACCCCAGAAGATAATGAGTATAAGAAACATTGGTCAGTGGCTCAGAACATGGCATTTCAACAATGCTTGATTCTTATCTCTCCTTCCAGCTCTCCAGTCCATAGGAAACAGAGTTGCCATCCATTATAGGATGCATCTAAATTTATGCAGAATTAAACTTCTCCCCTGTTGTCAAACTGTAAAATAGACATCATCAATAACAGGTATCAATATAGAGCAGCAAACTTTTAGGGCTCCTCAAACCACTGTTCTCCATTACAAAATACTTTCCACCAAACAGACAAAGAAACTTGTGGTCTGTTTTGCTCCTGGGAAGCTTCTGAGTCCTGTCCCACTTAGAATCTAAATCCTTACCTAAGTAACAGAGATTCTTGAGGGTTTGGATTCCTTTTTTTTTTTAATGACTTTATTTTACAAAACAAAGATAAATGTACAGATTTTAAACATTTTTTGCTTAAAATTATACATTTTTGCCAGTACTGTTTTTTCAGATATTAAAATAATTTTTACATAAAACTCTGTGAATATATTTTTTAGTCAGTACTTCATTTTTTCAAGGGCTTGACAGTATGCATTGAAAACCTAATAGTTACAATGAGCGTAAAGTACATGCAAAACAAAACGCAACATGGAAATAGTCAAAGTCTTCTTGTTTTGTATATATATATATATATATATATATATATATATATATATATATATATATATTGTTTTCTTTATTTCTTAGACTTCATACAGTCTGTGAGTTGTTTCTGGGGCAGTGCGAGCCTCTGGGGTTAGCATCCCAATATCAGTGACTGCATATTATGTCTGTTCTTTTGTGACTGGGTTATCTCACTCAGGATGATATTCTCTAGATGCAGCCATTTTCTTAAGAATTTGGTTAAGTCATTGTTTCTGGTGGCTGAGTAGTATTCAATTGTGTAAATGTACCACAATTTTTGTATCCATTCATCTTCTGAAGGATATCTGGGTTCTTTCCAGCTTCTGGCTATTATAAATAGAGCCGCTATGAACATTGTGGTGCATATAGCTTTGTTGTGTATTAAAGTGTCTCTGGGGTATATGCCCAGAAGTGAAATAGCTGGGTCTTCAGGTAGTACTATATCCAATTTTCTGAGGTAACGCCAGACTGATTTCCAAAGTGGTTGTATTAGTTTGCAACCCCACCAACAGTGGAGAAGTGTTCCTCTTTCTCCGCAGCCTTGCCAGCATCTGCTGTCATCTGATTTTTGGATCTTGGCCAATCTGACTGGTGTGAGGTGGAATCTCAGGGTTGTTTTGATTTGCATTTCCCTGATGGCTAAGGATGTCGAGCACTTCCTCAGATGTTTCTCGGCCATTTGGTGTTCCTCAACTGAGAACGTTTTGTTTAGCTCTGTACCCCATTTTTTAATAGGGTTATTTGATTCTCTGGTGTCTAGCTTTTTGAGTTCCTTGTATACCTTGGATATTAGGCCTCTATCTGATGTGGTGTTGGTAAAGATCTTTTCCCATTCTGTTGGTTGCCGTTTTGTTTTCTTGACGATGTCCTTAGCCTTACAGAAACTTTGCAATCTCAATAAGTCCCATTAGTTATTCTTTGACTTTAGAGCTTGAGCCATTGGTGTTTTGTTCAGAAAATTTTCTCCTGTGCCTATGTGTTCTAAAGTTTTCCCTAGTTTCTCATCTAATAGTTTCAGTGTATCTGGTTTAATGTAGAAATCTTTGATCCACTTACAGTTCAGCTTTGTACAAGGAGATAAGAACGGGTCTATTTTCATTCTTTTGCATTTTGAGTGCCAGTTGGACCAGCACCATTTGTTGAATAGGCTGTCCTTTGTCCATTGAATGTTTACTGCTCCTTTGTCAAAAATCAGGTGACCATATATGTGAGGGCTCATTTCTGGATCTTCTATTCTATTCCATTGATCCACATGCCTATTTCGGTACCAAGTACCATGCAGTTTTCAGAACAATGCCTTGTAATATAGCTTAAGGTCAGGGACAGTGATTCTTGAAGATGTTTTCTTGTTGTTGAGGATGGATTTCGCTATTCTAGGTCTTTTGTTGTTGCATATGAAATTGCACATTGATCTTTCCAATTCCATGAAGAACTGTGTTGGAATTTAATGGGGATTGCATTGAATCTGTAGATTGCTTTTGGTAGGATGGCCATTTTTAAAATGTTGATCTTTCCAATCCATGAGCATGGGAGATCTTTCTATTTTCTGAGTTCCTCCTCAATTTCCTTCTTTAGAGGTTTGAAGTTCTTGTCGTACAGTTCCTTCACTTGCTTAGTTAGAGTCACACCAAGGTATTTCATAGTTTTTGTGACAATTGTGAAGGGTACCTTTTCCCTAATTTCTTTCTCCACATGTTTGTCCTTTGAGTATAGGAAGGCTACTGATTTGTTTGAGTTGATTTTGTATCCATCCACTTTGCTGAACTAGTTTATCAGCTGTAGGTGTTCACTGGTGGAGTTTTTGGGGTCACTCAAGTACACTATCATGTCATCGGCAAAGAGTGATGTTTTAATCTCTTCCTTTCCGATTTGTATCCCCTTGATCTTCTTTTCCTGTCTAATTGCTCCAGCCAGTACTTCCAGTACTATGTTGCATAGGTAGCGGGAGAGTGGGCAGCCTTGTCGAATCCCTGATTTTAGTGGGATTGCTTCAAGTTTCTCGCCATTAAGTTTGATGTTGGCTGTTGGTTTGCTGTATATTGCTTTTTTCATGTTTAGGTATGGACCTTGGATTCCTGTTCTTTCCAGGACTTTTAACATGAAGGGGTGTTGGATTTTGTCAAATGCTTTCTCAGCATCTAGTGAAATGACCATGTGATTTTGATTTTTCAGTTTGTTTATATGGTGGATTACATTGATGGATTTCCTTATATTAAACCATCCCTGAATCCCAGGGATTAAGCCTACTTGGTCATGATGAATGATTGTTTTAATGTCTTCTTGGATTCGTTTTGCAAGGATTTTGTTGAGTATTTTTGTGTCAATGTTCATAAGTGAGATTGGTCTGAAGTTCTCTTTCCTTGTAGGGTCTTTGTGTGGTTTAGGTATGAGGGTTATTGTAGCCTCAAAAACTGAGTTAGGTAGTATTCCATTTGATTCTATCTTTTAGAATAGTTTGGAGAGTTTTGGTTTTATATCCCCAATAAATGTCTGATAGAATTCTGCACTGAACCCGTCTGGACCTGGGCTTTTTTTGGTCGGGAGACTTTTGATGACTTCTTCTATTTCTTTAGGTGTTATAGAGTTATTTAGATGGTTTACTTGGTCCTGGTTTAACTTTGGGATCTTGTATCTGTCTAGGAATTCATCTATTTCCTCCAGATTTTCCAATTTTGTGGAATATAAGTTTTTGTAGTAGGTCTGATGATTTCTTGAATTTCTTCAGTTTCAGTTGTTATGTCTCCACTTTCCTTTCTGATTTTGTTATTTTGTATACACTCTCTTTGCCTTCTAGTTAGTCTGGCTCGGGGTTTATCAATCTTGTTGATTTTCTCAAAGAACCAACTCTTGGTTTTTTTTTTTTTTTTTTTTTGATTTTTTCAATGAACCTTTTTAATCCATATGACAATCATTCACATTTCTCCTTTTGAGAATTTCTGTTCAATTTATATGATCACTTATTGATTGATTAGGTTTTCTCACCTAAATTTTTATGCAGATGTAACATAGAAAGGAATAGTATGGAGCTTAACAAGCACCACCTTGTCAAATATTAGCTACAGGAAAGAAGAAAAGATGAAACATAAATTAGTATGAAGCACATTATAATTGTGAAACCTTGGATGTCATTCATTAAAAATATATTAAGATTGGGCTATTCACAGTTCTAATCAATTAAATTAATTAACTGAACTATTCATAGTTCATATCAATTAGTATAATTAAATTTTCTTCCTTTATTTAACTCCTAAGATACAAACTAGTCATTATCCAAAGGAGACCAGTAAAGCTAAAAGTTGTTTGCTATCTAAAGAAAATATTCATTTGTTTGTGTATCTCTAGATGAATAGGTTTGAAACATTAATTCATTAAGATTTGAAGTGTCTCCAAATATCAGACTAGTATATTTTTGGAAACATAAACTGAAAAGTTCATTAGCAAAATTTTATGTCCACAAGTCAACCATTTTATAATTGCCCTGATGTTTTTGCTGCAAACATCTCATTTATTTACATATTCTGATTGAAGCTTCATGGGGAAATCTTATGGCAGAGGAAATGAATTTTCCCCACTTAGGAAAATTGTTTTCTTCTCAAATAACAAACACATGAATCTGTTCATAAACATAACATTAATATTGAATATTCTTTTTGTCTCCAATAATTCATTTTTATTCACTTTACATCCCAATCACAGTCTCTTCCTTTCTCTTCTCCTATTCCCACCCTTACAAATCCCCCTGATTTCTTCCTTGCTTTTTTCTCGGAGAACAGAGAGATCTCCTTGGGTACTCCCCACTCTGGGACATCTTGATAGGGGATCCATATGAATCCCAAGCTGCACCTGTGCTACAAATGTATCTTTGTTGTGGGGTAAGTCTACCCCCAGCATGCTCCAGTTCATGGCCCAGTTTTTGTAATCCCTGTAGACCCTGATTAATTGACTCTGTAAGCCTCATTTCTGTCTCTATCTTTCTGTCTGTTTCTCTGTCTCTGTTTCTGCCATCTCTCTTTTTGTCTCCTGACCCCACACCCTATGTATGTATGTGTGTGTGTGTGTGTGTGTGTGTGTGTGTGTGTGTGTGTGTGGTTTATGATCTTGTAAGGGGATTTCATACACAATAAAGCATACATGTGAAGGTCAGAAGACAGTCTTGAGAGTTGATGTTTACCTTTTGTTGTTGTTGTTGTAAAAAGTTCACAACCATCATGTATAGCCAACTGGTCTATGTCAAGATGAAAAACTGAGACTTTAGAACTGTTTGAAGCGTGCAGACCAGCTCTGCCATGCCACCCAGCTTTGCATGTGTTTTGGGGATTAGAACTCAAGTCCTTATTATTTGCTAGCAAGTGTTTTAGCACTGAGCCATTTCCCCAGCCCGCGATAAATTTAATTTTAAATATTAAAACTAATGTAAGACAAATGTCCAGCATTCTTTTGGTTAAATAGGTTGTTCAAGGACTTTCTTCTCATGAAAAGATTTTTTTTTCTTTTATGGACATAGTTTTGTCAGAGATCCAGGTTATAAATCAGTCATATGAGTTGGATAATTTGATTTGATAACTTTTATTCTATCTATCTATCTATCTGTCTGTCTGTCTGTCTGTCTGTCTATCTATCTATCTATCTATCTATTTATCTATCTATCTATCTGTCAACCTCTCTATCTGCCTATCTACTTATCCATCCATTCCAATATGTACTTATTTTAAAGGTATCTTTCAAAGTAATTGGTTTAGTTTTAGCAATTTAATACACACATATCACTCTGTGCTCACTAAGAAATGATCCAATCTCAAGAAGAAAATAGACTTGAGAATCTCTTTTGAGTCATTCATCCAACTTTTTGAGATCCTGAAAGTTCTGTTGTTATTTAGAATTTAGTTAGGGTAAATAACAACAAAACAAAACAAGATAAAACATTTTTTTCTGACATTTTGAACTGAGGGGTGTTTGCAAAGGAATGCAGAAGGAAGACAACCTGGGCCTTTCTGACCAGCTCCCTGAAAGATAATTTTATGAGGGAACACATGATTCTAAAGTCTCTTTAATCCCCAAATCAGCACTGCTCCCAGCAGTTATAAAATGATGTTAGAATTGTTCAATGCTCACAATAAGGGATGAGGCCAGGAAAGGCAAAGATCATCACAATGCACCCCAGGGAATTAGTTCAGCCACTGGATACATGCCAGGAATCCCAGGGAAAAGGACACCAAGTATTATTTTATAGTTTCTCTATTGCAGACTTTGATGTTGTTGAGCCTGTCCCTAATGTCAAACAGAAGACTTACAACCTCACCCCATGAATGCACACAGGGGACCACAAGAATTAAATAAGCAATGTTCTGTTTACTCAAATATTTAACATATAGCTTAGATTGCTGCATATGCCACTGTGGAGATTTTAACCAACACTCAAAGAGATTTGTATGCTCTGCTAATAAAACAATTCATATATGTTCAGTGCACATTGTAATTATTTCTATATGGTTCTCATTTAGGCAGAGCATGCAAAAAAGAGGTCACCATTCAGCGAGCCTCCGCAATGCCCCAGCATTGGTGAAAGCACTGTCCGAATTCAAACCCAAAATGGGATCAAAACAATAGAACACATTTTATGAGATGATGGTGCATATCTTTTCTTATACTTCCACATCCTGTTAACATTCAATTTTTTTTCTGTCTGTCATCTAGGTAGATGATGTATTTACAGATAATAAAACAAACAAAAGCCTTATAAATGAAATCTTACTGTTTACAAATGGATCTGTCTTCTACAGCCATGGATACTTATGGAAGCATTACCTGTAAAGAAAGGACAGGACTTGGGAGGCATGAAGATGAGACCTTTTTCAGATGATTATGCACTGTGGCTCTAATCTTAAAACAAGCCATGCTCTGAGGGTATGAACTAAGACTTTGCAATTGCCTTGTAGAACATCTCCATGAGCTAGAGGATAGAAAGGCATGACTAGAGTTGTTATATTTAGAAAGAGGTCACATGCTTTCATAGAAATATTTAACAAGTATTATGCCTAAAAATTATATCATATCTGCTTAGCCTATATAAATTTTGGAGTCCAGTAGAAATTATTTGAGTGGCCTTGAAACTTATCATGATGACCAACATTGGTTGAATTTACTGAGTAGAATTTTGTATTTATTAACAAAACAAGTCGCATTGCATTTCCATTTATTAATTTACCTTGGGAAAGAAATAAGATGAATCACCTTCATATTTCATTCACTCATTTACTCTGATATTATATATTGAGTTCATAGTCTATGCCAAAACAATGGCTTTGATAGAGAGCTAAGTTTGCCTGGTTTGAGGAACTTCTAGAATGCCAGTGTTGCCAGAGAGAACTTATCCTGTAAAGCAACAGAAAGCAAAGGTGACTTTATTGCATAAATAGAATCCAAACCCTCTCCTGACACCCGGAAAGCGGATCGTAGAGGCTGAGCAACTGGTGAGTGGGAGACCTAGGCTGCTGGGGAGCAGAGGGATCTCTGCGAAGTGCACACGAAAAGTGCACCCCCTGCCTTGACCTGCCCTGTCCTGCCCAATCCAGTGACTAGGAACAGATCTTAGGAACTTCTGTTCCCACCCGGAGGCGACTTCAGGACGCAGAGCGGAGCCTGGCCCACCTGCCACCTAGAACGGCGGCTCGTAGAGGCTGAGCAACTGTGACCGGGAACAGATTTTAAGAACATGTGTTTTCACCCGGAGGCGACTTCAAGACACAGAGCGAAGCCTGGCCCATCTGCCACATGGAACGGCGGCTCGTAGAGGCTGAGCAACTGGTGGGTGGGAGACCTGAGCTGCCAGGGAGCAGAGAGATCTCTGCGGAGTGCACACGGAAAGTGCACCCCCTGCCTTGCCCTGCCCCTGCCTTGCCACCCCCTGCCTTGCCCTGCAACCAGGAATAGAACTTTGGAAATTCTGTTCCCACCTGATGACTGAGGCATAGAACAGGGCTCGACCCATCCGCCACCTGGACCAGTGGAGATCCAGGGACACAGACCAGATACAAGGGAAAGGCAAGAACATATCACTGACAACAAAATGGCAAGAGGAAAGCGAAAGAGTATATCCCAAGGAAACCAAGACAACCTGGCAACACCAGAACCCAGCTCTCCCATAACAGCAAACATCAGAATTCCAAACACTCCAGAAAACGAAGACACAGACCTGAAATCATACCTCAAGCTGCTGATAGAGATACTTAAACAAGAAAGGGAGGAAAAGCAAAAAGATTCAGAAGCTTTTAAAGAGGAAACAAGCAGACGCAGAGCAGAGCCTGGCCTACCTGCCACGTGGAACGGAGGCTTATAGAGGCTGAGCAACTGCGATTGGGAACAGAAAATTAGTACTTCTGTTTCCACCCGGAGGCGACTTCCAGACATAGAGTGAAGCCTGGCCTACCTGACACCCAGATTGGCGGCTCATAGAGGCTTAGCAACTGCGATTGGAAACAGAAAATTAGAACTTCTGTTTCCGCCCTGAGGCGACTTTCAGATGCAGAGCGGAGCCTGGCCTACCTGCCACCCAGATCGGCGGCTCATAGAGGCTGAGTAACTGGTGAGTGGGAGACCAAGACTGCAGGGAAGCAGAGAGATCTCTGCGGAGTGCACATGGACAGTGCACACCGTAACTTGCCCTGCACCGCCTTGCCCGATCCAGCAAATGGGAACAGAAAATTAGAACTTCTGTTTCCACCCGGAGGCGACTTCCAGACGCAGAGCAGAGCCTGGCCTACCTGCCACCAGGATCGGAAGCTCATAGAGGCTGAGCAACTGCGATTGGGAACAGAAAATTACAACTTCTGTTTCCACCCGGAGGCGACTTCCAGACGCAGAGCTGAGCCTGGCCTACCTACCACGCGGAATGGCGACTCATAGAGGCTGAGCAACTGGTGAGTGGGAGGCCAAGACTGCAGGGGAGCAGAGAGATCTCTGCGGAGTGCACACGGAAAGTGCACCCCCTGCCTTGCCCTGCCCTGCTGTGCCTGATCCAGCAAACAGAAACAGAACTTTGGAACTTCTGCTCACACCGGACGATTCTGAGGCATAAAAAAGGGCTCGACCCATCTGACACCTCAACCAGTGGAGAACCAGGGACACAGACCAGATACAAGGGAAAGGCAAGAGCATATCACTGACAACAAAATGGCAAAAGGAAAGAGAAAGAGTATATCCCAAGGGAACCAAGACAATCTAGCAACACCAGAGCCCAGCTCTCCCATAACAGCAAACATCGGAATTCCAAACACTCCAGAAAAAGAAGACACAAACCTGAAATCATGCCTCAAGACGCTGATAGAGTTACTTAAACAAGAAAGGGAGGAAAAGCAAAAAGATTCAGAAGCTTTTAAAGAAGAAACAAGAAAAACACTCAAAGAACTCAAAAAACGAGAGGAAAACAGAACCAAAGAAATAAAGGAATGGAAGAGGGAAATTAAAAAAGAGATTGACACAATAAAGAAAACACTAAAAGAGATAACCCTAGAGTCAGAACACCATAAAAAGAAATCAGGAGTCACAGAAGCAAGCATTTCCAATAGATTACAAGAGATCGAAGAGAGAATCTCGGGGGCAGAAGACAACATTGCAAACATAGACAAAACAGCCAGAGAAGATGCAAAAAACAAAAAGCTCCTAACCAAAAATGTCCAGGAAATCCAAGACACAATGAGAAGACCGAACCTAAAGATAATAGGAATAGAAGAGGGAGAAGAGTATCAACTAGGAGGCACAGTAAATATCTTCAACAAAATCATAGAAGAAAACTTCCCTACCCTCAAGAATGAGATGACCACGAGCATAAAAGAAGCCTTCAGAACTCCAAATAGGTTGGACCAGAAAAGAAATACCTCCCGACACATAATAGTAAAAACATCAAGCGCCGAAAGTAAAGAAAGAATACTAAAAGCAGTAAGGGAAAAAGGTCAGGTAACATATGAAGGCAGACCAATCAGACTCACACCCGATTTCTCAACAGAGACTATGAAAGCTAGAGGAGTCTGGACAGACATCATGCACTCCTTAAGAGAGCACAAGTGCCAGCCCAAGCTGCTATACCCAGCAAAACTATCAATCACCATCGATGGAGAGACGAAGATATTTCAAGAGAAATCAAAATTCACACAATATCTGACCAAAAACCCAGCACTACAACAAATTATAGGAGGAAAACCCAATACAATGAGGGAAAATACAGCCTAGTAAGAACAAGAAAACTCCTAAACAAGAAAACTAAAAGAAGAAAAAAACACAAACACAACTCAACCCAAAAAAGCAATAATGGCAGGAAACAGAAACAACTATTACTTGATATCTATTAACATAAATGGTCTCAACTCCCCAATAATAAGACATAGACTATCAGACTGGATACATAAAGAAAATCAAGCCTTTTGCTGCATACAGGAAACTCATCTTAGAGACAAAGACAGACAGTATATCAGAGTAAAAGGGTGGGAAAAAAACTTCCAAGCAAACAGCTCCAAGAAGCAAGCTGGAGTGGCTATTCTAATATCGAATAAAGTAAATTTCCAACCAAAAGTTATCAAAAAAAAAATAAATAAATAAATAAGGAAGGACACTTTTTACTCATTACCGGGGAAATCTGTCAGGAGGAACTCTCAATCGTTAACATATATGCTCCAAATAAAAAATCACCCACATTCATAAAAGAAACCCTACTAAAGCTCTAAAAATACATTTCACCCCACACAATAATAGTGGGAGACTTTAATACCCCACTCTCACCAATGGACAGATCAGGGAAACAGAAACTGAACAAGGACACTGCAAAACTAGCAGAGACTTTGAACCAACTAGAATTACTAGATATATACAGAACATACTATCCCAAAGTAAAAGAATACACCTTCTTCTCACCACCCCATGGCACCTTCTCGAAAATTGACCACATAATTGGACACAGAACGAGCCTCAATCGATATAAGAAGATTGAAATACTCCCATGCATCCTCTCAGACCACCATGGTCTACGGCTGGTCTTTAACAACATCAAAGAAAACAAAAAGCCCACATACACATGGAAACTAAACAATGCTCTGTTAAAGGATAGCAGGGTCAAAAAAGGAATAAAGAAAGAAATTAAGGATCTTCTAGAATTCAACGAAAACGAAAACACAACATACCCAAACCTATGGAATGCAATGAAAGCAGTATTGAGAGGAAAACTCATAGCCCAAAGTCCTTCCAAAACGAAACTGGAGAAGCTCACATGAGCAACATGACAGCACAGCTAAAAGCCCTAGAACAAAAGGAAGCAGATATACTAAAAAAGAGTAGACGGCAAGAAATAATCAAAATTAGGGCAGAAATAGACCAAATAGAAACAAAAAGAACCATTGAAAAAATCAACAAAACCAAAAGTTGGTTCTTTGAAAAAATCAACAAGATTGATAAACCCCTAGCCAGACTAACTAGAGGGCAAAGAGAGAGTATCCAAATTAACAAAATCAGAAAGGAAAGTGGCGACATAACAACTGAAACTAAGAAAATTCAAGAAATCATCAGATCATACTACAAAAACTTATATTCCACAAAATTGGAAAATCTGGAGGAAATGGACGAATTCCTTGACAGATACAAGGTCCCAAAGTTAAACCAGGACCAAGTAAACCATCTAAATAACCCTATAACACCTAAAGAAATAGAAGAAGTCATCAAAAGCCTCCCAACCAAAAAAAGCCCAGGTCTAGATGGGTTCAGTACAGAATTTTATCAGACTTTTATTGAGGATATAATACCAATACTCGCCAAACTATTCCAAAAGATAGAATCAGATGGAATATAACCCAACTCAGTTTTTGAGGCTGCAATAACCCTCGTATCTAAACCACACAAAGATCCTACAAGGAAAGAGAACTTCAGACCAATCCCACTTATGAACATTGATGCAAAAATACTCAACAAAATCCTTGCAAACCGAATCCAAGAACACATCAAAACGATCATTCATCATGACCAAGAAGGCTTCATCCCTGGGATGCAGGGATGGTTTAACATAAGGAAATCCATCAACGTAATCCACCATATAAACAAACTCAAAGACCAAAATCACATGGTCATCTCACTAGATGCTGAGAAAGCATTCGACAAAATCCAACACCCCTTCATGTTAAAAGTCCTGAAAAGAACAGGAATCCAAGGCCCATACTTAAACATAATAAAAGCAATATAAAGCAAACCAACAGCCAACATCAAACTTAATGGCGAGAAACTTGAAGCAATCCCACTAAAATCAGGGACTCGACAAGGCTGCCCACTCTCCCCCTACCTATGCAACATAGTACTGGAAGTACTGGCTGGAGCAATTAGACAGCAAAAGGAGATCAAGAGGATACAAATGGGAAAGGAAGAGATAAAAACATCACTCTTTGCCGATGACATGATAGTGTACTTGAGTGACACCAAAAATTCCACCAGAGAACTCCTTCAGCTGATAAACAAGTTCAGAAAAGTGGCTGGATACAAAATTAACTCAAACAAATTAGTAGCCTTCCTGTACTCAAAGGACAAACATGTGGAGAAAGATATTAGGGAAAAGATACGCTTCACAATAGTCACAAAAACTATGAAATACCTTGGTGTGACTCTAACTAAGCAAGTGAAGGACCTGTATGACAAGAAATTCAAACCTGAAAAGAAGGAAATTGAGGAGGATTTCAGAAAATGGAAAGATCTCGCATGCTCAAGGATTGGAAAAATCAACATCTTAAAAATGGCCATCCTACCAAAAGCAATCTACAGATTCAATGCAATCCCCATTAAATTCCAACACAGTTCTTCATGGAATTGGAAAGATCAATGTGCAATTTCATATGGAATAACAAAAGAGCTAGAATAGCGAAATCCATACTGAACAACAAAAAAACATCTGTGGGAATCACTATCCCTGACCTCAAGCTATATTACAAGGCAATTGTGCTGAAAACTGCATGGTACTGGTACCGAAATAGGCATGTGGATCAATGGAATAGAATATAAGATCCAGAAATGAGCCCTCATGTATATGGTCACCTGATTTTTTACAAAGGAGCAGTTAACATTCAATGGAAAAAGGACAGCCTATTCAACAAATGGTGCTGGTCCAACTGGCACTCAGCATGCAAAAGAATGAAAATAGACCCTTTCTTATCTCCTTGTACAAAGCTCAACTGTAAGTGGATCAAAGATCTCCACATTAAACCAGATACACTGAAACTATTAGATGAGAAAGTAGGGAAAACCTTAGAACACATAGGTACAGTAGAAAATTTTCTGAACAAAACACCAGTGGCTCAAGCTCTAAAATCAAAGATTAACAAATGGGACTTAATGAGATTGCAAAGTTTCTGTAAGGCTAAAGACATCGTCAAGAATACAAAACGGCAACCAACATAATGGGAAAAGATCTTTACCAACACCACATCAGATAGAGGCCTAATATCCAAGGTGTACAAGGAACTCAAAAAGCTAGACACCAGAGAATCAATGACCCTATTAAAAAATGGGGTACAGAGCTAAACAAAACGTTTTCAGTTGAGGAACATCGAATGGACGAGAAACATCTGAGGAAGTGCTCGACAGCCTTAGCCATCAGGGAAATCCAAATCAAAACAACCCTGAGATTCCACCTCACACCAGTCAGATTGGCCAAGATCCAAAACTCAGATGACAGCACATGCTGGCGAGGCTGAGGAGAAAGAGGAACACTTCTCCACTGTTGGTGGGGTTGCAAGCAAATACAACCACTCTGGAAATCTGTCTGGCGATACCTCAGAAAATTGGATATAGTACTACCTGAAGACCCAGCTATTCCACTTCTGGGCATATACCCCAGAGACACTTTAATACACAACAAAGATATATGCACCACAATGTTCATAGCAGCTCTATTTATAATAGCCAGAAGCTGGAAGGAACCCAGATGTCCTTCAGAAGATGAATGGATACAAAAATTGTGGTACATATACACAATGGAATACTTCTCGGCCACCAGAAACAATGACTTAACCAAATTCTTAAGAAAATGGCTGCATCTAGAGAAGATCATCCTGAGTGTTATCACCCAGTCACAAAAGAACAGACATAATATGCAGACACTGATAGTGGGATGCTAACCCCAGAGGCTTGCACTCGCCCAGAAACAACTCACAGACTGTATGAAGTCCAAGAAATAAAGAAAACAAAAAAAATATACATATATTTACAAAACAAGAAGACTTTGACTATTTCCATGTTGCGTTTTGTTTTGCATGTACTTTAAGCTTATTGTAACTATTAGGTTTTCAATGAATACTGTCAAGCCCTTGAAAAAAGTCAAGTGCTGACTAAAAAATCATATTCACATGGTTTTATGTAAAAATTATTTTAATGTCTGAAAAAACAGTACTGACAAAAATGTATAATTTTAAGCAAAAAATATTTAAAATCTGTACATTTATCTTTGTTTTGTAAAATAAAGTCATTTAAAAAAAAACACAAAAAAAGAGGAAACAAGAAAACACTCAAAGAACTCAAAGAAGTAGAGGAAAACATAATCAAAGAGATGAAGGAATGGAAGAGGGAATTTAAAACAGAAATTGACACAATAAAGAAAACACAAAAAGAGATAGCCCTAGAGGTAGAACACCTAAAAAAGAAATCAGGAATCACAGAAGCAAGCATTTCCAATAGATTACAAGAGATGGAAGAGAGAATCTCGGGGGCAGAAGACAACATTGTAAACATAGACAAAACAGCCAGAGAAGATGCAAAAAACAAAAAGCTCCTAACCAAAAATGTCCAGGAAATCCAAGACACAATGAGAAGACCGAACCTAAGGATAATAGGAATAGAAGAGGGAGAAGAGTATCAACTAAGAGGCACAGTAAATATCTTCAACAAAATCATAGAAGAAAACTTCCCTACCCTCAAGAATGAGATGACCACGAGCATAAAAGAAGCCTTCAGAACTCCAAATAGGTTGGACCAGAAAAGAAATACCTCCCGACACATAATAGTAAAAACATCAAGTGCCCAAAGCAAAGAAAGAATACTAAAAGCAGTAAGGGAAAAAGGTCAGGTAACATATAAAGGCAGACCAATCAGACTCACACCCGATTTCTCAACAGAGACTATGAAAGCTAGAAGAGCCAGGAAAGACATCATGCACCCCCTAAGAGAATACAAGTGCCAGCCCAAGCTGCTATACCCAGCAAAACTATCAATCACCATCGATGGAGAGATGAAGATATTTCAAGACAAATCTAAATTTACACAATATCTGACCACAAACCCAGCACTACAACGAATTATAGGTGGAAAACCCAACACAATGGGGGAAAATACAGCCTAGTAAAAACAAGAAAACTCCTAAACAAGAAAACTAAAAGAAGAAAAAGACACAAACATAAGTCAACTCACAAAAGCAATAATGGCAGGAAACAGAAACAAATATTCCTTGATATCTATTAACATAAATGGACTCATCTCCCCAATAAAGAGACATAGACTATCAGACTGCATACATAAACAAAATCCAGCCTTTTGCTGCATACAGGAAACTCATCTCAGAGACAAAGACAGACAGTATCTCAGAGTTAAAGGGTGGGAAAAAAACTTCCAAGCAAACAGCTCCAAGAAGCAAGCTGGAGTGGCTATTCTAATATCGAATAAAGTAAATTTCCAACCAAAAGTTATCAAAAAAGATAAGGAAGGACACTTTTTACTCATTACCGGGGAAATCTGTCAGGAGAAACTCTCAATCCTTAACATATATTCTCCAAATAAAAAAGCACCCACATTCATAAAAGAAATCCTACTAAAGCTCAAAAAATACATCTCACCCTACACAATAATAGTGGGAGACTTTAATACCCCACTCTCACCAATGGACAGATCAGGGAAACAGAAACTGAACAAGGACACTGCAAAACTAGCAGAGACTTTGAACCAACTAGAATTACTAGATATATACAGAACATACTATCCCAAAGTAAAAGAATACACCTTCTTCTCACCACCCCATGGCACCTTCTCGAAAATTGACAACATAATTGGACATAGAGTGAGCCTCAATCGATATAAGAAGATTGAAATACTCCCATGCATCCTCACAGATCACCATGGTCTACGGCTGGTCTTTAACAACAACAAAGACAACAAAAAGCCCACATACACATGGAAACTAAACAACGCTCTGTTTAAAGATAGCAGGGTCAAAGAAGAAATAAAAAAAGGAATTAAGGATTTTCTAGAATTCAACGAAAACGAAAACACAACATACCCAAACCTATGGGATGCAATGAAAGCAGTACTGAGAAGAAAACTCATAGCCCTAAGTGCTTCCAAAAAGAAACAGGAGAGAGCTTACATCAGCAACCTGACAGCACATCTAAAAGCCCTAGAACAGAAGGAAGCAGATATACCCAAAAAGAGTAGATGGCAAGAAATAATCAAAATTAGGGCAGAAATAAACCAAATAGAATAAAAAAGAACCATTGAAAAAATCAACAAAACCAAGAGTTGGTTCTTTGAGAAAATCAACCAGATTGATAAACCCCTAGCAAGACTCATTAGAGGGCAAAGAGAGAGTATACAAATTAACAACATCAGAAAGGAAAGTGGGGACATTGTCAAGAAAACAAAACGGCAACCAACAGAATGGGAAAAGATCTTTACCAACTCCACATCAGATAGAGGCCTAATACCTAAGGTATACAAAAAACTCAAAAAGTTAGACACTAGAGAATCAAATAATCCTATTAAAAATTGGGTACAGAGCTAGAAAAACATTATCAGTTGAGGAATATCGAATGGCTGAGAAATATCTGAGGAAGTGCTCGACATCTTTAGCCATCAGGGAAATGTAAATCAAAACAACCCTGAGATTCCACCTCACACCTGTCAGATTGGCCAAGATCCAAAACTCAGATGACAGCAGATGCTGGCAAGGTTGCGGAGAAAGAGGAACCCTTCTCCACTCTTGGTGGGGTTGCAAACTAATACAACCACTCTGGAAATCAGTCTGGTTATACCTCAGAAAATTGGACATAATACTACCTGAAGACCCAGCTATTCCACTTCTGGGCATATACCCCAGAGACACCTTAGTACGCAACAAAGATATATGCACCACAATGTTCATAGCAGCTCTATTTATAATAGCCAGAAGCTGGAAAGAACCCAGATATCCTTCAGAAGATGAATGGATACAAATATTGTGGTACATTTTCACAATGGAATACTACTCACCCATCAGAAACAATGACTTAACCAAATTCTTAAGAAAATGACTGCATCTAGAGAATATCATTCTGAGTGAGATAACCCAGTCACAAAAAAACAGACATAATATGCAGTCACTCTTAATGGGATGCTAACCCCAGAGGCTCGCACTGCCCCAGAAACAACTCACAGACTGTATGAAGTCCAAGAAATAAAAAAAACAAAACAAAACAAAACAAAAAATATCTCTATACAACAAGAAAACTTTGACTATTTGCATGTTACATTTTGTTTTACTGTACTTTATGCTCATTGTAACTTTTAAGTTTTCAATGCATACTATCAAACCTTTAAAATAATCAAGTACTGACTAATAAATATATTCATACAGTTTCATGTAAAAATTATTTTAAAATTTGAAAAAAAGTACTGAGAAAAATGTAGTGTATAATTTTATGCAAACAATGCTTAAAATCTGTACATTTATCTTTGTTTTGTAAAATAAAGTTGTTTAAAAAAAGAAATGTAAATACAGAGAGTATCCAGTAAATTAATTTAAAAAAGAGGTTCACCATCACTAGTCATCAGAGAAATACAAATCAAAACATCATTGCGATTCCACTGACCACAGAAGAGAATGACTATCATAGAGAAAAGAAACAGTTACAAGAATGTGGGATGGGACTGCCTGGGATGCTTTTATTCACTGTTAGAGGAAGCAGAAATGAGTGTAACCTCTTTGTAATCTATTTAAATTTTTCCAAAGAAACTAAAGCTAGAACTCTCATGTCATTTGGCTGTCCAATTTCTGGGGGTGTGCCTTGAGGAGGATGTTAAGTCAGCATACTACAGAGAGAACAGCACAGTTCACAGGGGCCTAGATATGAAATCAGCATAGCAATCCATAAAAAGAGTAATGAATAAGAAAATATGGTTTGAATGCACAATAAAGTAAACAAAGACGAAATTTGGGGCATTTCTAGTCCATGAGTGGAATGATGACTGTCATATTAAGTGAAATAAGCTAGACTCAGAAAGAGGTTAGCACATATTTTCTCTCATATTTGCATTGGTAGAGGACACAAATTGGATGTGAGAGGCAGAAACAAAAAGGGAACTTGGTGGTGGACATGAGCGAAGTACATGATATGCATGTCTGAATATGTCAAACCCACCATTTTAAAAATAAATAGCTCTTTAGATTTGTAGATTCGGTACAAACAAGATATTGTAAGTTTCCTTTTAACTGGGGACAAGTTACCACTTTAAAATCTGTTTTACGTTTTTGCTTAAAGTCTATTCTACTCTATATTTGAGAGTTGTGTAAATTTAAAGAGTATACACTTAAACTTTGCCCAAATTAGTTGTTTCTGGTAGTCTTATTGGCCCACTTGTACTAGCTCAAATTCCAGGGTAACAGAATTTCAGGATTCGTCCACACTGTCTTCCTCCAACCAATCCTTTCACAAAACATCGATTCACACAAAAGATTTGCATGTGAAAATTTTGGCTGGACATTTGGAAGCAACAGGGGCAGCAATTATGCCTCTAATAATGTTCATCTATGTGCATATAGACATGCATATATGTAGGTACATAAATACTAACACAAAAAAGTGTGTACACACAGGCACTCTTAGACACAACACACATGCACACACACATGCATGCACATTTGAACAGGCATACACTCACACATAAAAGAGAAAGTGATTTTAAATTAGACCTTGAGTCTCTCACAGCATGCACGTGTAATTTTTATTTTATCTTATTTTTAACTAAAAAAGAGGTTTTCATAGTTCATAAATAAAAGCCTCCAAATGATCCTTTAGTGAGAAGCTCTGTTTTGTCTCTAGGATTATGCACCCTACCCTCTACAACTGCCCACCTACCAGAGGATTAATAAGCTGTCTGTATAAATTTTTCCAAGTTTATATAAGTAAATACAAATCTATACACATGTTTACCCTGGGCCTTATTCACACTAGGCAAGAGCTGATCTTCATTCCCAGGCAATATTTGCTTTTGCTTTTGTTTTTGGAGCTAGTATCACATCGCAACCCACGTTGGGCTTGACTAGAGAATCTTCTGCCTCACCTCTTGGAGGTTGGAATTATAGATACAAACTAACACACCAGACATTCATGAACAAACAGTGTCATACCACAACCACTCAGCTCATCTTGCTGTTTTTATTTAGTGACCTATCCTGCGTATCTTTCCCAACCTATTGCATCTATGTCTTCTCCACCCTTCCCAGCTGACGCAATGCTCTATTATGCAGATGCACCATTGTTGTTAAACAATCTTCTATTACTGGACAATTTCCAGGCACACTGAAAAGAACATAGGTAATTTCCAGTCTCCTGTTATTACAAACCCTGCTGGGATGAGTAATCTTTTATATTCTTCGTTTTGCACGTACACTGTCATATTTGTAGAATAAATTCCCAGAAGTGGAATTGCTAGGTCAAGTAGTAAATGCATTTGTAATTTAAACAGATGCAGCCAGATCCTCTCTAATGCCAGCCTTGCCTTGCACATCAGCAAATATATTTGAGTGCCCATTTCTTCACAGTTCAGGCAACAGGGTATGTTATAAATCTTTGGGATTTTAAGTGCAATTTTAATTTGCATTCTTTTATTTAAATACTCATGTGTGATCATAAAACATGATCTGGCAGACAATGATGTCCAATAGACATAAAGGAAGTTGCACAAGAAGAATAAAAAAGATCAGCATATAGTTCATATGAGATGCAGAGGGAATTGAGAGTCAGGTGGCACTAAAGACAGGAAGATGAAAAACTTTAGGATATTTTTCTTGTGCTTTGGGAGGTGGTACTGTTTTTATTTTGCTTTGATAAGGCAACTTAGGCAGTTCTAATTTATGAATAAAAATGTAGGCAAAAATAACAATGACTGGGGCTCAAGAACTGGTTCAGTGATGAGGACCACATGCTGTTCTTGCAGAGGATCTGGATTCAACTCCCAACATCCACTCGGTGACTCACAGAACCTCTAACTGGAGTTCCGGGATATATGATATGCTTTTCTGGGTTCTAGAGGGCTCTTGCCCACATATAATGCATACAGACTTACACAATCACACATATACACATCAAATAGATAGTAGATAGATACATACAATCATAACTACATACATATAGACATGCATACATACATACACATATACATACATACATGTGCACATACATACATACACACACAGATTCATAGATTGATACATAGAAATACTTTTAAAATAATAACACATTAAATAAATAAATAGATTGATAGACAAATAAATAAATTAGAAATAACTTTTAAAGAATCATTTCTAAACTCTTCTTTGAACAATCTGATGATTATGTTTTACTATAATGGATAAGGTGAAATAGAAGTAGATTTGGTGAAAGGGCAAAACTCAAGTCTGTCAAATGGGCATCTGTTTACCTAAGGACATTATATAGGTCATTTGGAGTAACTGAATTTTTTCAATATATATGCAATGCTCAAAGTCAAGAAGGCTGAATATAACATAGATTAAAAACAGAAGACTCAGAATCTAGACATGATGAATGTCAGCATTTCAAAGCCAGGTAGAAGAACCACAAACAAAGTCAAATCCTGAAACCCCCATCTCACCGAACACCAAAGCAGTGCCTTAAAATCAAGAAGTAATCAGGGCATTCCACAGTACCAAGAGCTCAAAGATGTGGAAGACATGTATCAACAGGGTTAGGTGATTAGAAATCAATTATTGATACTGCCAAGAAGGATTTTTTGTGAATTGCAATGATAAGCAATGAAAGGGAGCTGAAGGAATGGCAAGGGATAAACTCATTTGAAAAGATGTCTGTGTACAGAATCAGAGAAAAATCAAATGATCATGGAAAGTTCTGATCTCAGTTTTATATGCCACCAAAGGTTTCTCCACTATGGGGTTCACATGACTTCCTTTTTCTTTTTCTTTTTTTTTTTCAGCAACTAACAGGAATTTAGGTCTCTTTTGTTTGTTTGTTTGTTTGTTTGTTTTTTGTCCTACTATTTGCTGTAGAAAACAAACTTCCTAGCATAGTACATAGCCCATAAATTATTCCTTCAAAGGCTTGTGTGTTAAAGACTTCTCCACATTTTGGTACTATTAAAAAGGTATGAGATAACTAGGGTCTGACTTCTATTACCCATCAATGGATTGGTCCATTGTGTTCATACCTATGGACTACCAGGGGTGTTTAGATATGGGTCACTGGAGACATGTTTTGGGGATACATTATGCCTTGGATCTAAGTCATCTAATGATTCTGTTTCTGCTTTCAGAAGTTTGGTGATGTTTTTTAGCCATACCCTCCCTCACCACCAACCTAAAAGCAATGTCACTAATAGTCAATGGATGAAAATTTCTGAAACCATGACCCAAAACAGATTTTGTTCTTTGTATTTGCTTATCTCAGACATAGTGACTAACTTAATTGATGATCTCATCCTGAATTTTACAAATTCAGTGAGCTTTTGTATTTTTTCCTTTAATATATTATATATTAAAATGATGCTAACATTGACTCTATTGCAACAGTCAATTAAGAGGTTTACACATGATTAATGTAATAATACTAACAGGTAGGACAATTTTTTTCTAATTTCCTAAGTGAAGTAAATGAGTCTAAATTTACTCTCTATTCAACATTTAAAAAGAATTAAGTTATTCTAAAACTTCAGTGTAAAGAAAATATTTTAATTCATTACAAATATATCTGAACTAATCAGAATATATTATGTTAATATTGTTTATTTTTATTTGATTTTATGTGTAGGTATATTTTGCTTGCATACATATCTGTGTACCCCATAAACACAGTACTCATGGAGGCCAGAAAAGGAAGTCTAATGCTCTGTAACGGGAGTTACAGATACCTGGAAACCACCCTGTGGGTGCTGGGAAATGAACCAAGGTCCTTTGGAAGAGCATCAAGTCCTCTTAACTGCTGATCTATTTCTTCAGCTCCAATAATATTTTTAAATTTTTATTTTAATTTTCATTATATGTGTATGTGTGTCCCTTTGTATGATTATGTGCAAACATGAGGGCATTTGTCTACTGAGGTCAGAAGAGGCATCAGATGCCCTTCAGCTGGAGCTATATAAAGTAGTGAGCCACTTGATAGGTGTGCTGTGAACTCTGGAAAATAAATAGGCAGTCTTAGTTACTGAGCCATCTCTCCAACCCCAATAATTCTTTGTTTTAAAATGCAAGAATTGGAACTTAGAATCTCAGACTATGCATTTCCCTCTTTTCATTTTCATTTATCTTCCCATACCCCGAAGTAACTCCTGATAAGATTCCATGGCAGTCTAGATTCATTGTATGGTGGACCCAGCAGCGAATTTCAATTCTGAAGCCTGGCTAAGTAATAACATTTAATATATTGATTTACATTTTACTATCATATTCAATTAAGCATGAACCTATTCTCATCCAAATTTTTATATTTATAATTTTCAGTGGCTAGTTTCTTTGAACTAGTAAGGACATGTATCTATATAGCCTGGTATCTTTGACATTTTTACTACAAATTTGCAGAAACAACTATAATAGCACACTTCTTTGAAGCATTAATTTTGTTTTTTAGTATGCACTGTGCAAAAAAAAAAAGTGTCTTTGCAGTATGATCTATGAATGCCAAGCTTTTTCTCTGGTCTTATAATGATCATCTTTTATTATCACAATCAGAATTAACTAATTTAGAATCTGAAACCTTAAAGAGTGTTGTTAAATATAATGCTATTGGTTGAAAGTTTTGACAATTTAGTAGAAAGAGAGTTTGAGAAAAAAGTCAATATTAGTATAAAAAAATAGACCAGCAGAAAATATTAATTTAAATATTCAGTTATCCAAAAGAAGAAAACTATTATATATAGACAATACATGAAAATGTATCTTTATATCTAATTTCTTATTCTCAGCCATACCCACTAAATAGCTGAAGAATCATCTACCCATGTGCCCTTAGTAATCCTGTGACAAGAGACTGCATGGAGGCTGTAGTGTGAACATGAATTTAGGGAATTTACTGTGTGTATGGTCAAACAAATTGACTGAAGCAGGAAGGAAACCATCCAGCCAAATAATTGAAGAGGTTATTCCATTGCCTTAAGCAGCTTGACATATTCAGAAAAAGTTGAGTTTTGGCCAAAACTGTTCCAGAAATAATTATGAGTCTCTATCTTGTTCTCCATGGGGTCTGACAAGAGTCAATTTTGTTGGTATATAACAAAACAGAAGAGGCATATGGCTTTGATTTAAAGGCACTTTGATATATAGGTTTCTTGTTTGTTTTTAGTATTTGTGATTGTTGGGAGGGTGCATGTTACTATGTATAATAGGGCATGTGTCTGTGAGTGTGCATGCCAATCATAGGTATCATTCATCTGTACCACTCTTTTTTGTAAGGCAGTTTCCTATTGGCCTGAGATTTATCAATTAAGCTAAGCCAGGTGGACAGCAAACCTTGGGGATCTCCACCTCTCCACTGAGATAAAATCTTGAGCCACCATGTTTATCCTTTCCCATGGGTGCTTGAAACTGAACTAAGGTCTTCCTGCTTATACAGCATATACTTCACTCTCAATGTTATCTTCCTGGGTCCTATTCCAGATTTCATCAAACATTTTGTCAGATCACTAACAAATGACAAGACACCAATCCCTCCACACCCTGGGCATAGGAGCTCTTAACATTCTTTAGGCCAAGTTATTAAATTAGTGAAACTTGTTTGGCTTCTTTTTGCTCTGAGAGCTCAGATCATCTGTAGGGAAGGCTGCTGACTTCATGTTTCCACTGTTTGCCTGTAAGTGTGATGGTTAACTTCTAACTTTCCTACTTCTCGATAACCTCAGAAGGTCCCAAACTCTGCTTCATCCTGATGTTTCTTCTGGGGCAATGATGCCCTTTGAATTATCATTTAGGCATTTGGTGTACTGAATGAATGAAGAATGAGAAGTAATACAATCACATTTTAAAATATTCTAATATTTTTAAGTTTAAAAAAGATTCTAATCAGAGATAACATTTTTTTTTTTTTTTTTTTGGTCTGAACAACAACAAAAAAGTCACAATATGCATGAAGGTTTATTACATGGGAGAAGACATGTTAGAATTGAACTTCCTTGGCACCATTCAAATTTGAAAAAATTCATATGAAAAATAAGTGTTAGATTTGGAATTAGCATCTACTCACATAATAACCATTTCCCATGGACCAGTGGAACAACACTTCAACTGAAAACAATAATATTAAGTACAGCTCAACACTGCTTTGTGGGTGACATGAACTAGATAGATAGATGATTAGATAGATAGATAGATAGATAGATAGATAGATAGATAGATAGATGAATGGATGGATGGATGGATAAAATAGTCTGTGAGTGAGAACAATGAGAAGAATAGTTGGTTCCATCTATAAAGATGAACAAAAATATTTAAATCTGGGTATATATTAACTTACCAAGAAATACAGTTCTCAAGAGCATTCATCAGCTTACATTCATCAGACCTGGTGTACAAAGAACCAGATGGGAGCCCTTCTGACTGCCCCTCTCCAATCCCCTGCCCACCAAACTTCTTAGGGAATGCCAGCTGTCCTGAGTTGTGTGCACAACTCCTGAATCCTACAAGCTCCATTGTCTAGCCACTGCCAGTTTCGCTGAGGCCTGCTCAGCTACCCTGAGACATGCACTGACTCCTGAGTGCCATTGTCCAGCCCACAGCTTCCCACCTTAGGCTATCTACCCAAGGCCTCAAAAAGTACTTTTCAAGAAAACAAAGAAAATCAACAAGCTGCAGCAACCATTCTAACATCTAATAAAATAGACTTTCAAACAAATTTAATCAAAACAGACAAGAAAAGACACTTCATACTCATCAAAGGGAAAACACACCAAGATGACATCTCAATTTTAAACATCGACACTCCAATGCAGGGGTATCCACATTAATAAAAGAAACAATAGAAAAGCTTGCAATGCACATGAAACTCATGCATTAGTAGTGGGATACATGAACACCCCACTCTCATCAACAGATCATTTAGACATAAATTAAGCGCAGAACTAATGAAACTAACTGACATTATGAATCAAACACACCTGTTAGATACCTACTGTATATCTACAGAACATTTTCCTCACACACAAAAGAATATACCATTTCTCAGCATCTCACAGAACCTTCTCCAGAACTAAACATATAGTTTGTCACAAAACAAGTCTCAACTGATACAAGAAAATAGAAATAACACCATGTAGTTTAACAGACCAGTTGTTGAACTTCAACAACAATAGAAAGCCTGAAAACTCATGGAAACTCAACAATGTTCTACTCAATGATCACTGTGTCAGGGAAGAAATAAGGAAATTAGAGACTTTCTTGAATTCAATAAAAATGAAGGTAAAAATTTACCAAACTTATGGAACTCAATGTAACCAGTGATAGGAGAAAAGTCACCTTCATAAAAAATTGGAGATATCTCACATTAGCAACTTAAAAACATACCTAAAAGCTCTAGAACAAAAGAAGCAAACAGACCCAAGAGGAGTGATATCAGAAAATAACCAAACTCAGGACTGAAATCAATCATTTAGAAACAAAAAGAACAATACAAAGTATCAACAGAACAAAGACTCAGTCCTTTGAGATAATCAATAATATAGACAAACACTAATCCAAATTAAAAGATAAAGACATTATCCAAATTAACAAAATTAAAGTTGAAAAGGCAGTGAAAAAATTCAAAGAGTCATTAGGTCTTACTTCAAAAGTCTATATTCCCAGAACTTAAAAAATCTAAAGAAAATGAACAATTTTCTAGATAGATTTTATCTACCAAAAAGTTAAATCAAGATGAGGTGAACTATTTATATGGTTCTATAACCTTTGAGGAAATAGAAGAACTCATTAAAATCTGTGAAAGAAAAAAAAAAAAAGAAACCAACCCAGGACCAGATTATTTTAACACAGATTTCTACAAGACTTTTAAAGAAGACTTAATATTACTACAAAATTTCTCAAACAATTTCACAAAATAGAAACAGAAGTAACATTTTCAAACTCACTCTCTGTAGTCACAGTCAAGTTGATACCTAAACAGCACAAAGACTCAACAAAGAAAGAACATTTCAGACCAATTTCTTTTATGAACATTGATTCAACCATGCTCACTCCCTGTCTATTCAATATAGCATTTGAAGTTCTAGCTAGAGCAATAAGACAATGAAAGTGGATATAAATTTGAAAAGGAAGAAGTCAACGTGTCTCTCTTTGCATATGACATAAAAATGACTCTCAGATCTCTACCACGGAACTTCTACATCTGATAAATACCTTCAACAATGTGACTGGATACAAAATTCACTTAAAAACAGTATCACTCCTATACACAAATGACAAACAGACTGAGAAAGAAATTAGGGAAACAGCACCATCCACAATAGCCACAAATAATAGAAAATATCTTGATGAGACTCTAGCCAATCAAGTGAAAGAAAGACCCGTATGACAAAAACTTCAAGTCTTTAAGGAAAGAAATTGAAAATGCCAGACGGTAAGATTTTCCATGTTCATGGATTGGTAGGCTTAACATAATAAAAATAGCCTTTTGACTAAGCGTGATCTACACATTTGATCCAATTATCATCATAATTACAACACAATTTTTCACATAACTTGAAAGAACAATTCTAAACTTTATGTGGAAAATTAAAAAACCCAGGATAGAATAAAAGAACTTTTATCAGATTCACCATCTCTACTTTCAAGCTGTACCATAGAGCAATAGTAATAAAAATCACATGATATTGACATTTTAAATGGCCAGTTGATCAACAGAACTGAATCAACACCCAGAAATACACCCATACACCTAAGGATACTTGAATTTTTTTATGATTAAGCCAAATCCATTCAACAAAAAAAGAGCATCTTCAATGAATAGTGCTAGTCTAATTAATTGTCCGCCTGTTGAAGAATGCACATAGATCCATATCTATCGCCATGCACAAAATTCAAATCCAAGTGGATCAAAAACCTCAGCATAAAACTGGATATACTAGGCCTTAAAAAAAAAAAAAAGTAGAGAATAGCCATGAACTCATTAGCACTGGAGACAGCATCCTGAACAGAACACCAACAGCTCAGGTGCAAAGATAACAATTAACAATTGGGGCTTCATGAAACTGAAAAATTAGGTAAAGGACTCCATCTGTCTGAAAAACAACAGCAGACTACAGAACAAGAAAAGAGATTTAGCAGCTTTACGTTTGACAGAAGACTAATATCCAAAATATATAAAGAACTCAAGAAATTAAATACGAACAAACCAAATAACCCAATTTAAAAATGGGGCACAGATTTTCATGACCCCCCTATCCACAAACTGTGATTTATAGCTGTCATTTCAAGGATGCCCCATCTGAATTTTCAGTGTATGTGGCATATAAGGAAAGCTGGAGTTTAATATCTGAAGAAGGTGCTATTTTTCAGTTTCTTCTGTTGTCTTTCAAGTAAATCTAACTACACACACACACACACACACAAAAATGGGGTACAGAGCTAAATAAAAATTTTCAACAGAGAAATTTCTAACGGCCAAAAAGCACTTAAAGAAATGTTCAACATTGTTACTCATTAGGGAAATGCAAATCAAAATAGTTCTGAGATTTCTTACACCTCTCAGAATAACTAAGGTCAAAATCTCAAGTGACAAGACATATTGGCGAGGATGTGGAACATGTAAAACACTTTCCATTGTTGGAAAGAATGCAAATTTGTACAAGCACTGTCAAAATCAACCTGGCAGTTTCTCAGAAAATTATGATGAGTTCTACCTCAATACCCAGCTATACAAAAAAAGAAAATGTGGTTCATTTATACAACGGAATACTGCTCCGCTATTAAAAAACAAAGTGAAATTAGCAGGCAAATGGATGGAAGGAGAAAAGATCATCCCGGTCTGCAATCAGACTTAAACTGATTAAATAAACGGTCAAATAATAAAATAAATAGGGAAGAGCATTCACCAAAGAAGTGTGAAATAGAAACACATTGAAGAACAGTGTCAAGTTGACAACTGTGTGCTAAAAATTTATTTTTCTATTAGATATTTTCTGTATTTACATATGAAATGTTATCGCCTTTGTCTATCCCCTCCCTCTCCCCTCCTCCCCTACTTGTCTTCAGAAAGGTGAACTAGCTCCCATTAACCCTCTCCACCTCGGTGCTTTCGCATTCCCCTACCATGGGAAAACGTGCCCTCATTGGACCAAATGTCTCTTCTCACATTGATGCCAGACACTGCTGTTCTCAGTGACATATGCAACTGGAGTCATGGGCGTCTCAGTGCATCCTCAATGGTTGGTGACCTAGTCCATGGGAGCTGTAGAGCATTTGGTTGATCAACAATGTTGTTCTTTCCTGTGAGTTCACAACCCCCTTCAGCTCCTGCATTCTGCCCGGCACACCAGCACCCTCACCAGGGTCTCCATACTCAGTATGAGGGTTAGCTGCAAGCCTGCTCAGCTGTGTGAATCTGGCAGAATCCCTGAGGAGGCATCCTTATCTGGTTCCTGCCAGCAAGCACCTTCCAGCATCAGAGATAGTGTTTCGGCTCGGTGGCTGCACATAGGGTGGATCCCCAGGGCAGCCCCTGAAAGATGTCCTCTTCAATCCCAGTTACTTGATCCTGTAACTCCTGCTCAGAGTGTTTTTGTTCTCTGTTCTAAGAAGGACTGAATCTTCAATATTTTGTCCTTTCTAATTTTGATCTTCCTAAAGTCTGTCAATCCTTCTTGAGTATGCAGAGCTTTCTCTGGCTTGTATCCAATTATCAGTGACTGAATATCATATGTGTTCTTTGAGACTGAATTACATCACTCAGGATGGTATTCTCTAATTCCATCCATTGGCTAGGAAGTTTGTAAAATCATTGTTTCTAATAGCTGAGTAGTACTCCATTGTGTAAATGTACCACACTTTCTGTATCCATTCCTCTGTTGAAGGACATCTGGGTTCTTTCCAGCTTTTGTCTATTACAGATATGGCTGCTAGGAACATGGTGAAGCACATGTCCTTATTATATGTTAGAGCATCTTTGGGATATATGCCCAGGAGTGGAATAACTGGGTCTTCAGGTACTATGTCCAATATTCTAAGGAACCACCAGACTGATTTCCAGAATGATTGTGCTAGCTTACAACCCACCAACAGTGGAGGAGTGTGCCTCTTTCTCCACATCTGCACCAGCATTTGCTGTCATCTGAGATTTTGATCTTACACATTCTGACTGGTGTGAAGTGGGATCTTAGGGTTGTTTTGATTTGCATTTTCCTGATGACTAAGGATGTTGAACATTTCTTTAGGTGCTTCTCAGCCTTTCATTGTTCCTCAGTTGAGAATTCTTTGTTAAGCTCTGTACCCCAATTTTTAATAGGATTATTTGGATCTCTGGAGTCTAATTTCTTGAGTTCTTTGTATATATTGGATATTAGGCCTCTGTCAGATGTGGGATTGGAAAAGATCCTTTCCCAGTCTGTTGGGTGCCATTTGTTTCCTTGACAGTGTCCTTAGTCTTACAGAAAGTTTGCAATTTCAAGAGGTCGCATTTGTCGATTCTTGATCTTACAGCATAGATTATTGGTGTTCTGTTCAGGAAATTTTCCCCTGCGCCTATGTGTTCTAAGTTCTTCTCTGATTTCTCTTTTATTAGTTTCAGTTTACCTGGTTTTATTTGAAGGTCTTTGATCTATTTGGATTTGAGCTTTCTACAAGGAGATAAGAAAGGGTCAATTTGTATTCTTCTGCATGCTGACTGCTAGTTGAACCAACACCATTTGTTGAAGAGGCTTTCCTTTTTCCATAGAATGTTGTCAGTTCCTTTGTCAAAGTTCAAGTTACAATAGTTGTGAGGGTTCATTTCTGGGTCTTCAATTCTATTCCATTGATCTACCTGGTTATTTCTATACAAATACCATGTGGTTTGTATCACAACTACTTTGTAATATAGCTTAAGGTCAGAAATGGTGATTCCCACAAAAGTTTTTGTTGTTGAAAATAGATTTTGCTGTCCTATGTTTTTTGTTATTCCAGATGAATTTGCAAATTGGTCTTTCCAACTCAATGAAGAACTGGGTTGGAATTTTGATGGGGATTGCATTGAATCTGTAGATTGCTTTTGGTAAGATAGTCATTTTTACTATGTTGATCCTTCTAATCCATGAGCATGGGAGATTATTCCATCTTCTGAGATCTATTTTAATTTCCTTCTTCAGTGATTTGAAGATCTTGTCATAGAAGTTTTTCACTTTCTTAGGTAGGGTCACACCAAGATATTTCATATTGTTTCTGATTATTGTGGAGGGAATCTTTTCCCTAATTTCTTTCTCAGCATGATTACCCTTTGAGTAGTAAAAGGCTACTGATTTGAGTTAATTTAATAACATTGCTGAAGTTGTTTATCAGCTGTAGAAGTTTTTTGGTGGAATTTTGGGGGTCACTTAAGTATACTATCATATAATCTGCAACTAGTGATATTTTAACTTCTTCCTTTCCAATTTTTATGCCTTTGATTTCCTTTAGTTATCTATTTGCTCTAGCCAGGACTTCCAGTACTATATTTAATAGTTGCAGGGAGAGTGAGCAGCCTTGTCTAGTCACTGATTTTTGTAGGATTGCTTTGAGTTTCTCACCATTTAGTTTGATGTTGATTACTGGTTTGCTGTATATTGCTTCTACTATGTTTAGGTATGGGCCTTGGATTCCTCATCTTCCCAAGACTTTTAATATGAAGGGTAATTTTTTTCAAATGCTTTCTCAGATTCTATGGAGATGATCATGTGGTTTTGTTTTCCTTTGAGTTTATTTATATGGTGGATTATGTTGATAGATTTCTGTATATTGAGCCATCCCTGCATCCCTGGGATGAAGCCTACTTGATCATGGTGAATAATTGTTTTGATTTATTTTTGGATTCCATTTGCAAGAATTTTACTGAGTAATTTTGAATCAATTTTCATGAGGGAAATTGGTCTGAAGTTCTTTTTCTTTGTAGGGTCTTTGTGTGGTTTAGATATGAGCATAATTGTGGCCTCAAAGAACAAGTTGGAAAATATTCCTTCTGTTTCTGTTTTGTGTAATAATTTGGAGAGTATTGGTATTAGGTCTTATACGAGAGTTGATTGAATTCTGCACTGAACTAATCTGGTCCTGGGCTTTTTTTTTTTTTTTTTTTTTTTTTTTTTTTTTGACGCTTTTGATGACGGGTTCTAATTTTTTTTTGGTATTATGAAACAGTTTAGGTGTTTATCTGATTCTACTTTAACTTTGATACCTGGTATCTGTCTGGAAATTTGTCCATTTCCTCTAGATTTTCTACTTCCATTAAGTATAGGCTTTATAGTAGGAACTGATGATTTTTTGAATTTCCTCAATTTCTGTTGTTTTGTCTCCCCATTCATGTCTTTTTATTGTTTATTTTTTGTTTTTTGTTTTTATTTCAATTTTATTGGATATTCTCTGTATTTATATTTCAAATGTTATACCCTTCCCCCCAGAATCCCCTCCCTTCTCCTCCTCAACTGTCTTCCATGAAGGTGCTCCCTCTTCCAGTCACCCTCTCCAATTCAGTGCCTTGGTTGGTTGATGATGTTGTTCTTCCCATGTGGTTTCAAACCTTTCAGCTCCTTCAGTCCTTTCTCTAGCTCTTTCATTGGGGTCCCCAGGTTCCTCTGATATTTAGTTGCAAGCATCCTCATCTGTATTTATATGACTCTGGCAGAGTGTCTAAGGAGACATCCATTTCTGGTTCCTGGCTGTAAATACTTCTTGGCATCAGCAATAGTGTTTGTGTTTGGTGGCAGAAAAAGGAATGGTTCTCCCGGTAAAACAGTCTCTGTAGATCTTTTCGTCAGTCCCTATTCCTTTATTGGACCTTGTATTTCCTCCCTTAAGTGTTTTGTTCTCCCTTCTAAGCACCAAGATATCCACATTTTTGATCTTCCTTTTTTTTTTTTTTTTTTTTTTTTTTTTGATCTTCATAAATTATGTGGATGATTTCTTGGACATTCCGAGCTTTTGGGGCTAGTATCTACTTATAAGTGAGTACATATCATGAGTGCTCTTTTGTGACTGGGTTACCTCACTTGGGACTTCAAGTTCCATCTATTTGCCTAAGAATTTCATAAACTCATTGTTTTTAAATGCTGAGTAGTACTCCATTTTCGTATATTACCACAATTATTGTATCCATTCCTCTGTTGAAAAACAACTGGTTCTTTCCAGCATCTGGATACTGTAAATAAGGCTGCTATGAACATGGTTGAGCAAGTCTTCTTGTTAGATGTTAGAGCTATTTTTGGGTATATGTCCAGGAGTGAAATAGCAAGGTCCTCGGGTATTACTACATCCAGTTTTGTGAGGATCCGCCAGACTGATTTCCAGAGTGGTTGTACCAGTATACAACCCCACCAACAGTGAAGGAGCGTTGCTCTTTCTCCACATCCTTGCCAGCATCTGCTGTCACCTGAGTTTTTTATCTTAGCCATTATGACTGGTGTGAGGTGGAATCTTAGGGTTGTTTTTATTTGCATTCCCATAATGAATAGTGATTTTACACATATTTTTAGGTGCTTCTCATCCATTCAATATTCCTCAATTGAGAAGTCTCTGTTTAGCTCTTTACCCCATTTTAATAGGATATTTAATTCTCTAACTTCTTGAGTTCTTTGTATATATTGGATACTAGTCCTCTATTCGATGTAGGATTGCTAATGATTTTTTCCCAATCTGTTTGTTGTCATTTTGTCCTTTTAACAGTGTCTTTGGCCTTAGAGAAACTGCAATTTCATGAGGTCCCATCTGTAAATTCTTGATCTTAGAGCATAAAACATTGGTTTTCTGTTAAGGAAACTTCCCCCTGTGCCTATGTGTTCTAACCTCTTACACATTTTCTGTTCAATTAGTTTCAGTATAGTTGGTTTTATGTGGAAGTCTTTAATCTGCTTGGACTTGAGCTTTGTACAAGGACATAAGAAGGGATCAGTTTGCATTCTTCTGCATGTTGACTGCCAGTTGAACCAGCACCATGTGTTGAAGAGGCTGTCCTTTTTCCATTGAATGTTTTAGCTCCTTTGTGAAAGATCAAATGACCATAGGTGTGGGGGTTCATTTCTGGGTCTTCAACTCTATTCCATTGATCTACCTGTCTCTGTCCAAATACCAGGCAGTTTTTATCACAATTGCTTTGTAATATAGCTGGAGATGAGGGATGGTGATTTCCCTATAAGATTTTTTATTGTTGAGGAAGGTTTTGCTATTCTGGATTTTTTAATTATTGAAATGAATTTCAAATTTACTTTTCTAATTTTAAGAAGAATTGAGTTGGAATTTTGAGAGGGATTGCATTGACTTTGTTGATTGCCTTAGGCAAGATGGCCATTTTAACTATGTTGATCCTTGAAATCCATGAGCATGGGAGATTTTTCAATCTTCTGAGGTCTTAGGGTTACAACAAGGTATGTTATGTTCTTTGTAACTATTGTGAAGGGTATCAATTCTCTAATTTATTTCTCAGCCTCTATTTTCTTTGAGTAGAGGAAGGCTGCTTATTTGTTTGAGTTAATGTTATATCTAGCCACTTTGCTGAAGGTGTTTATCAGCTGTAAAATTTCTCTGGTGATTTATAATCTGGTTAATTTTCTCAAAGAACCAGCTCTTAATTTTGTTTATTCTTTGTATATTTGTTTTTGTTTCTATTTGGTTGATTTCAGCTCTGAGTTTATTTCCTGCCATCTACTCCTCTTGGGTGCATCTGCTCTTTTTATTTTTTATTTATTCTTTGTTCTAGAGCCTTTTTATTGTTCTAGAGCCTTCAGCTGTGCTGTCAAGTTGTTAGTGTATGTTCTCTCCAATATTTTTTTTCTTTTTTGAAGGTGCTTAGTGCTGAGGTTTTTTTTTTTTTGTTGTTGTTTTGTTTTGTTTTGTTTTTTAGTACTGCTTTCATTGTTCCCCATAATTTGGGGGATGCTGTGCCTTCATTTTTGTTAAATTCTAAAGAGTTTTTGATTTCTTTCTTTATTTCTTTTTTAATCATTTTATCAGTGAATATAGCATTCTTTAGCTTCCATGTGTATGTGGTCCTTTCATTGTTTTTGTTATTATTGAAGGCCAGCTTTACTTAGACCATGGTGATCAGATAGAATGCATAGGATTATTTCAATCTTCTTGTAATTGTTGAGGCCTGTTTTGTGACCAAATATATGGTCAATTTTGGAAAAGGTGCCATGAGGTGCTGAGAAGAAGGTATATTTTTTTTTTGTTTCAGGATGAAATATTCTATAAATACCTGTTAAATTCATTTTATTCATAACTTCTGTTTCTTTCAGTGTGTCTCTATTCAGTATCTGCATCCATGATCTCCCCATAGATGAGAGTGGGGTGTTAAAGACTCCCACTATTATTGTGTGTGATGCATTGTATGCTTTAAGCTTCAGTAGGGATTCTTTTATGAATGTAGGTGCCCTTGTATTTGGAAAAGAGATGTTCAGGATTGAGAGTTCATCTTTATTTTTTTTTTTCCTGTGATGAATATAAAGTGTTCTTCCTTACCTTTTTTTGATAACTTTTGATTGAAATCTATTTTATTCAATAGTAGAATGGCTACTCCAATTTGTTTCTTGGGACCATTCGCTTGGAACTTTTTTCCTCAGTCTTTTAATCTGAGGTAGTGTTTGTATTTTTGTGTGAGATAAGTTTTCTGTATGCAGCAAAGTGCTGGATCCTGTTTATTTATCTAGTCTGATAGTCTATATCTTTTTATTGGGGAAATGAGTCCATTGATATTAAGAGATATTAAGGAATAGTGATTCTTGTTTTCTGTTATTTTGTTGTTAGAGGTAGAATTATGTTTGTGTGCTTTTCTTTTTTTGGTTTTCTTGCATGATTTTTGTCTTATTTTTACTAGGTTGTAGCTTCCCTCCTTGTGTTGTATTTTCCATCTATTATCCTTTGTAGGGGTGGATTTGTGTATAGATATTGTGTAAATTTGGTTTTGTCCTGGAATATCATGCTCTCTCCATCTATGGTAATTGAGAAATTTGCTGGATATAGTAACCTGGGCTGGCATTTGTGTTCTCTTAGAGTCTGTATGATGTCTGTCCAGGATCATCTAACTTTCATAGTTTCTGTTAAAAAGTCTGGTATAATTCTGATTGGTCTGCCTTTATATGTTACTTGTCCTTTTCCCCTTACTGATTATAGTATTTTGTTTTGTTTTGTTTGATTTGAACATTTGGTGTTTTGACTATTATGTGTCAGGAAGAATCTCTTTTCTGGTCTAATATATTTGGAGTTACTTAGGCTTCATGTATGTTCATGGTCTTCTTGTTTTTAAGGGTAGGGAATTTTTTTCTATGATTTTGTTGAAGATATATACTGTGCCTTTTAGTTGGTATTCTTGGCCATCTTCCACACCTATTATCTTTAGGTTTGGTCTTCTCATTGTGTCTTGAATCTCCTGGATGTTTTGGGTTAGGAGCTTTTTCAGTTTTGCATTTTCTCTGACTGTTGTGTTTATGTTTGCTATGTTGTCTTCTGCCCCTGAGATCCTCTCTTGTAGTCTGTTGGTGATGCTTGCATCTATGACTTTTGATTTATTTCTTAGGTTTTCTATCTCCAGGGTTGTCTCTTTTTGTGATTTCTCTATTGTTTGTATTAATATTTTTAATTCCTTCACCTGTTTGGTTGTGTTTTCCTGTAGTTCTTTTAGTGATTTCTTGTGGTTCCTCTGTAATTGTTGAAGGGAGTTATTCATGCACTTCTGAGGATCTCCAACACCATCATGAAGTATGATTTTAAGTCTAAATCTTGTTTTTCTTGTGTATTAGGAAATCCACTACTTTCTGTGGTGGGAGAACCAGGTTCTGATGTTGCCATATTGCCTTGATATTCATTGCTTAGGTTCTTGCACTTTCCTCTTTCCATTTTGTTAATTGTGATTATAGGTGATGTAGTTGTCTCTGACTGGAGCTTGTCTCTTCTGTGGTTTTGAGGGCCCATGGGCTCAGAAAGAAGATTATTCCTGGGTGTTTGGCTCTTTGTGGGCAGGCCGTGAGTTCTAATGGCAATGATTCCGTTCTGTCACTATGGGCTCAGGTCTTAGAGCAATTGCCAGGCTGTTCTGGGAGCTCAGCTATCTGTGTCCAGGTCCTGAGTCCTGCTGGTGGTCACACAGCCCTCATGTGCTAAAAATTTATAATAAAATATCAGACAAAATTTCAGATGTTTTGAGATAAACCTTGATGTTTATTTCAAGAGACTATGAAAAAAAAACTACTTTTGGTTGTCTCACAGACTTTTCCAGTATAACCATTGGAGAAAAAAAATAGCTCACTTCTCCTGGGACAGTGGCAGGGAAAGTCATACATGGAAGGCAAAAAGTTTAGTAGCAAAATTTACTGTTTCCAGGTAGTACTGAGCCTGACCTGCCATGAGTAAGTTAACATTCATTTTTTGAGTGTCTGTTTCATTTGGAAACACCCAGGTTATCAAACAATGAACAAAACAAATGTCTAAGAATAAAGAACTACCATCAGTGAAGTTCTGAACCAATGTGAGAAGACTCTTTTGGTTCAGAAACAGCATGTTTTCCCCAATGTAGGGAAATGCCAAGGCAATGGGGTGGAGTTGATGATTAGGAGGGAGTGCACCTTTGTAAAGGCAAATGGAGAGGGAGGGGGATGAGAGTGGGGCACGGGAAAGGTATAACATCTCAAATATAAATACAGAGTATCTAATAAATAATTAGAAAAAAG